>NC_029785.2:136157070-136166818 GCF_000816755.2 Arachis ipaensis | reverse complement strand
TTAAAATATGTATATGGAAAAAATATTGAATAATAAAAATTATACTTAACAAAATAATACAAAAAAAAAAAGAGAAAATCCATTTTCCTAAATCACTGACTTTGGTTTATAATTGCCGTAAAATGTTAGCAAAATAATTTATTAGAGCGAAAATGAATTGCTACTTAGCGAAATTTTACTTATTAATTAATGCATACATCATAATACAGATATTCGAATTTTTAAAATATAGTTCAATAAAGTGTTTATATAATAATAACAACTGTTTTTCAACCCAATACGTGTAATTAATGAATTCAATTAAAAAAAATATAGATAAACAACTTTTAATCAATCAAATTTAAATAATAACTAGTTAATGATAATTTAGAAAATCAGAATTACCAATTAGTTACAAATTGGTTGGTAATTGGCTAGCGGGGTTCTATAAAGAAAAAACAACTACACAATGTATTGTGAAAATATTAACAGTTATTAAATTACAGGATAATATTTCTTCACTCTCTTAATGGCTAAAGCGGTGCGCTTCTGCTTTAACGTTACTGCCTAAATTGCCGACAAAGAATATACTCCTAAGTCTAATCATTCTTAATTACATTTAATTACATTCATATTGTCAATGTAAGATTTTTTCTTTGTTGTTTTACACCTCTGGTGTGACAGTAGAACCGATATAACATATAAGTTTGGTCCCCCCTTAATATTTCTACAAAGAAGAATTATTTTCTTTCAAATAATCATCCCCCAAGCTTTTTCACCAAACATTGTTAACACTTAAAGATCAATAATCACGTCGAAAGCCATAGAAGCTGCTAGAGGATTCTGTTAAGTTACGGTTTATAAACCTACCAAACATTCCTACCAGCATTATGGAACCTCAATACCACTTTGAGAAAATGGCCACTAAGTTTATAAAACAAAATATGTTGTTTTATGAAAAAAGAAAAAAGAAAAAAGAAATGTGAACGACACAGCTACTGGCCCAGCATGGCGCACACCCCATAAGATATTGCGATCAGTCTTAATCCTTACCAAACCATTCACTTTTATTTTCTTGGTAGTTGGTAGATACTAGATACCACGCCATGAACATGATTTTCATTGTTTTAATTAATTAATTTATTTTTCTTTCTCAATACTTCGGCTTGATTTAAGCTATGTTGTACAAATAATTATTTAGAGTCCTACTAAGCCCAATAAAATATTTGTACAATGTGTACAATGGCTATATGAGTTACAAAATGAACATCACCCATAATATCCGGAATAACCATCTGGGTATTAGGGATAATAAACATCTCATATCATAAAACCACTCATCCCAAAAATTTACGATTCACCAAGAATCGAACTCTTGACCTTTCGGATCTAGAGCTCTAATATCATGTCATGATACCACTCATCCCAGAAGCTTACGCTGATGGGGAAAAGGTAACACTAATGGTTATATCTCTAATACTCCCTAAACTTCCATTATACACATTGTACAAATATTCCATTGGTTCCTTCTACTTTCCCAATTATTTATTATCATACTTAAGAGAGATAATTGCAAGTAAAAACGTAATTAATCCCGAAATAAAATAAGTTTCTCTCAAAACTTATTCATTAGCTTAGAATGACGATGGATGTTTGAAAATGCCTAGCAGACATTTTAGCTCTGTTATTAATGCGTTTCAATAAATTATTACCGCATCGCAAGAATCTGATGGCTACAAAATGAAATTACTAACGACCAATAGTGATAAACATAAAACACCTATCATAGAATCAAGAGAGTCAATTTAGAAATCAATATCAGTTCTAGCATTTACCTTTCCAAAACCTCTAACGGCAAGGTTATATACCACATTGTCAATGGAATATGGGTTATCACTTATCATCACACAAAACTTTAACCCAATATACAAGCCTGAACATTTATAAGAAAGACCTCACTTTCCAGAGAACATGACTATCCAACTATGCAGCAACATTCAAGAAGAAAGCATAGCAGCACCAGACCAGATCAGACCACTACTTCAACTTTTTCAAACTAGGAAAAATCAAATTCAAAACAGTAGAAATCAAGAGGTCTAAACAAGCAGAACATAGGCAACCTATATTGATCCAAATCTCTACACATAAATACACAACCTGAATTTAAGAGGTCTCTAATTATGTTATAACAATGAGATAATTTTATCATTCTAGTCTTCTGCAGCATCATCAATTTCCTCATCCTCAGGCACACCACGAAGGTAGAGAACATTGTTACATCTAGAAATAAAAATAATAGAACAAAGCATACTTATTTCCATTCAAGAGGTTTAGTCAAACACAAATCAAACAGGCCACAGCAATTTCATTTTCATGACAAAGTCACAACTCATAATCACAGATAAAACTAATATGAATAAATTACCATTTGTACCCATAAAAGATACAGATGCTAACAAATGTACCCATATAACAATAAAACGACAATTATAACCACGGAAGATGACTTCCGTGTGCCAAGAGTACCCAAACGTTGGTTACACATCGTTTTATTCTTATATGGATACATCTGTCAGCGTTTGTATCTTTCATGATACAAATGATAATTTATTCAAACTAATATATATGTGCTATAGCAAAACAAGGAAATGCATCAACATATACAAAATCTGGATAGAACACATACCTGATTAAAATTTCTCCCAAGTTTCCGGTAAATTGTCCCTCAATGTATTCTTCAGTGTTGGCAAGCTACAAAGAGATCCATCCACACAAAAAACAATGTCAGTAGCTAGGAACTAAGAACCCTAACATGAGTAAACTATACAAGAGCAAACAAAATAGGGAATGATTCAGAAAATGCACCTGCAAATTCATATAGGAATCAACTGAAACAAGATAACCTGGAGAAAAAACAACATAACCACTAGATGATTAAAATCATGCTTTAAAGTATTTCCGATAACAGTAGAAAAATTTGAAAGAGAAAAAAAAGGAGCATACCTTTGTATTCCATTCCCCACTTCAATTTAACAATAACTTGCTTTCCAGTCAAATTGTTCAAGAAAGGCTTCGGATTCACTGGTATAGTCTGCAAATTTCAGTGTGCAACAAAGACCGCGTGAGTTCAAGGAGTGTGGTCTAGAGTTAATGAAATACATAGAAGAAGATTAAAGGGATGATAGAGGAAGTTACTCACCGCCATTGGAGGAGGAGATCGCAAAACCTGAAACGCGGCAACAATGGCTGACGATGGTGGCAACGGCAGCTGAAGTTAGGGTTTAATGAACCAAAAAGAGGGATAAACAATACTATGATTTTTGTGAGAACTGTACTGGGCTTGGGCTTGTAGATTTAATGGGCCTTGGCAACTTTGCAATTGTCTTCAATTTCTGTAGCCCATTAAGAATGCCAACTTGAAACTTGAAAAAAAATGCAATTACTTTTAAATATTTTTATTTCACTATTTTCATATTGCAAAAGTACTACTTGTTGTATATAAAAAACAGGTTTAATTACTCCCGTATAGAAATTTAATTGAAAAAAAAAATAAAAATTTAATTACAAATTTAGTAAAATTATAACGATCAACAGCGTAATTAAACCTAAAAAATAAGCTCTTATATATTTTATAAACTTGTTTAATTTAGTGATTTTTTATATTATTGTGATAAGTACAAATAATGATCGATGTGCTTGTTAGGTATATAAGACTACTTATTAGCTCAACCTTTTACTCTTAAATCTTTTTTGGTGTCTACTCTTATATTCAAATACATGAATAAACATTAAACAATACCGAGACATAATAGCCAATCAGCAATAATTAAGATAGATAATTTCAAACCAATACATAGAAAGCACTAGGAGATATTCATGTGCTAAGGGTTGGGTTTGAAATTTGGACACTCAGGTGTCACACAACCCAAATAAAAATGTAGTGTAATGTCTCTCTAGTCTCTAGAGACAAATGACACGAACTCCACACAACATCGAATCCCAAAGTGAGGGATTTAAGATCCCAAGTTGAACCGCAACGCGTTGCTTGCGTTCTCAACAAAGCTTGTCACCATTTTTAATGTGTGTTTTTGGTCTCGCTCTTGTGCTGATTCAAATTCAAGCCTCTTTGCTTGTTCATATTACTAGCTTTCTAACACAATATACATAGATGATGTCATGATGGCGTACTACGTATCAACGATTTACCAAAAGCTTATTAGAAGTGATTTAAAATTATAGTATGAAATCAGAGTTCATGTTCAAGAAGTCTCTAAGTAGCGTTTGGTGGAGAGACAGAGACGGAAAGATTGAGATTGAGAGACAGAGACTAAGAGACAGAGATCGAAATAAATTTCAGTATTCTGTTTGGTGCAAAATGGGAGACAGAAGTTGAAACAAGAATGAAACTTTAATTTAATTTGTACAAAAGGTAAAATTAGAATTAATTAATCAAAATGATGGTATTTTAGGTATAAAATGTTATTAAAGTTTCAGTCTCCATCTCTAAAAATTTTAGTCTTCCGTGTCTTCATTTTTTTGAGATACTGGAATATTGAAATTTTGGAGACAAAGACATAAATTTTAATATCAATCTCTGAACCAACAAATATAATACTGAGTCTCAGTCTCTCAATCTCTGTCTCAGTACCTCAAAACAAACGCTAGAGTAATTATTAAAGTCAACAAAATCAACAATTTTTTTCATAGTATCTCCGTGTTGGATAAATTAAAATCGCAAACTTAAACTAGTAAATTTTGCACTCAATTAAGTCAAATCGGAGTTTATATTCAAAAAGTCTCTAATAATAAATTGCTACTTACACAAAATAAAATTTAAATCTTGATACTTATGTAGCGTTTGGTGGAGAGACAGAGACAGAAAGACTGAGACTGAGAGACAGACACTAAGAGACAGAGATTGAAATAAATCTTAGTATTCTGTTTGGTGCAAAATAAGAGACAGGAATTGAAACAAGAATGAAACTCTAATTTAATTTGCACAAAGGGTAAAATTAGAATTAATTAGTTAAAATGAGAGTATTTTAGGTATAAAATGTTATTAAAGTTTTAGTCTCCATCTCTAAAAATTTTAGTCCCCTGTGTCCCTACTTTTTGGAGGTACTGAAATACTGAAATTTTGGAGACAGAGACAGAAATTTTAGTACCAGTCTCTGAACCAACAAACACGATACTGAGTATTAGTCTCTCAATTTCTGTCTCAGTACCTCAAAACAAACGCTACCTTACTTAACGAATTAATAAATTTTACATTTGGCTAATTCAAATTGGTTAACAAAATCAACTTTAACCTTGAAACTTGTCCGAGGCTAACTTTGAGTTTGAAATCATGAATGTGTGCCATTCACACATTTGGAAGCAGTATATATGTAGTTAAAGCAAGATCAAATATTCATAAATTAAAGGGCAAAAAACCATATTAAGCCACATGCAGAAAAGTATAACCAAAATACGCCAAACAGAAATTTGTTTCAGCAATAAGCCAAGAGGCATTTTTATATAAATCGAACCACCAAGGTTCGAACTCTATTAGCAAGTAATTCGAACCATCTTGGTTCGAACTACTACTGGAAAAATTTGAATAATTCGAACCGGTTAGGTTCGAACCAGGGAAGCATGTAATTCGAACCGGGTTGGTTCGAATTATGGGGAGAGAGGTTGCTTATAGTAATTCGAACCAGGCTGGTTCGAATTACATGTATCATGGTTCGAACCAGGTTAGTTCGAACCAAAGAGAGGTTGATTGTAATAATTCGAACCAGCCTGGTTCGAATTACATGTATCATGGTTCGAACCAGGTTAGTTCGAATGAAACTTGGCCTGGAAGGTGCGAAGCGGATTAAGAAGTTTTTCTATCGCATTCCAGTCACGATCCTGCACGATACGGTGAAGTATGATTGTCTGACGATTGGTAGTGATGAGGACCTCCAAGTCATGTTTCTTTGTCGGAGGCAGTTTCCGGAGGTCCGCACACCAGAGTTGCTGGCAAAGCTGGTTGATGTGGTATCCAGCTCAGGGGGTTCGAACCGGAATACCGCCAATGTAGCCACGGCAGCTGGCTCCAGTTCGATGGCTGCTGTGGCTTCTTCCTCCGTCCCAGTTTACGAGCCATGGGCCCAACTTGTCGCCTCTCCGTCATTTGCTGTTGATTTGAATGACGGCGTCCGCGACGAGGTAGGATCCTTTGATGTTCTGCCAAACGCTTTACACGGCGTTCCACCGGTTGGCGTCGGAGACGGAGAATTGGGTGATCCTGATGAGGACGACGTTGAGCCCGAAACGATTGAGGATGATAGCGGGGACGAGGTTGTAGCGGCCGGGCCTGCATTGGCTGGCGGTGGTTCTAGCTCTGGCACACAGCAGTATCCACCATATTTTTCTTCGCTGGACCTGGACGCCATGACGCATGAGGGTGCGGTAGGGCACCCTGTTGGATTCGGAGCTAGAGATGCGGAAGGGAATGCCGGTCTCACAGAGTTCCAGGTTGGTCAGCAATTCCAGGATAAAGATGAGGCCCTGTTAAGTGTGAAGACTTACAGCATCCGGCGAGGGGTACAGTACAAGAATCCTCATTTTAATAACTAAACGAAATCATTATACCTTATCATGTTTCATTTAATACAAATAGTCAACGTCCCCGAACACAAGTTACGAACAACATACATAAACAGAGCACTACATAACAAGAAAACTACACCTAACTATCATACATGACTGAAATAGAGGAAACAAAATACATGAACCGTGACTCATCTAAACAGATGCGAACCAGTACCACAGCGACGTGCTACCCGTGCCCTCTGACCTCGACGGACAAGCGGCTCCTCATCCTCTATCTCATCCTCCTCCTCCTGCGGAGCAGGCTGTACTGGTGGCGCAACACGCAACGGTGCTGCAGACGATCCTGCGATAAACTCTGATGCAGCGGTATAGGAACTGGTACACGCAACTGGTATAGGAACTGATCTCGGATCCCCCAGCTGAGTGTCCGGGGCCAAGAACCTCTTCCCATGCTGACTCCACCACTGAAGGAACTGATGAGATCATCATCTGCATCCTCAGGGCACTCACCAAAGGTCTCCTGAAACCAGCTGCAGTTCACTGCGTACTTCTGAACCTGACTGGGGGGAGGTATAACTCCTAGCAACTCCTGGAACCAGACCCAGGGTGGACGGCCGCCATCGATGTATATATGGAACTCTGACAGGCACCCGCTCACGTAACGGCCATCGACTGGCAAACCCAGCTGGTATGCCACGTCCTGTAGTGTGATCGTGCACTCTCCGAACGGCATATGAAACGTGTGCGTCTCGGGACGCCATCTCTCCACGAATGCACTGACGAGCGCCTCGTCTAGCCGGAACCACCGGTCGTTCAGCCTTGCAAGATGGTATAGCCCTGCCATCTGCAAGTATGGAACGTATCTGTCATCAAGACGCATGCCCTGCTGCCGCCTCATGCTCCTAATGCATCGCTCCGGCTGCGCATGAAAAGAACCGCATACTGAGATATATAACTACACAGGTTTTACAGTAAATCGGTTCACATAAACCGGTTTACATTAACCATATTGCTAAATTAAACAGCATAACATTACATGAAAGATAACTAACTGGAAAACAAACCCTAAACCACACAACTAAACCGCTAGCATATACCACAATTAACGAGAGCCATTAACAAGAAACAAATTCAATAAACCGGCTTACTTAAACCACCTAACATTAACCAACTACCCTAAGCCACATAAAAAAACCGCTTGCAAAAACCGCTAACATAAACCACCAACATAAACCACTACCAAAAACCACTGACTTAAACCACTAACAAAAATCACTACCCTAAACCACCACCCTAAACCACTAACTTATACCGCTAGCTTAAACCACTATCATAAACCACCTACATAATCCCCTCACCTAAACCACCTACAAAAACCACTAACATAAAGTACCGTCTAACCAAGATACAAAACCACTAAGGCACAACTAACGCTTGAATCAAAAATATTTCCGTACTAACCTCGTCGTTGATGACCCCGGCTATATGAGCGACTCCGTCCAACCGATATAGCCGTGCCGGATCGTCCCCCATCAGCAGAGTAGTCCGTTCAGGTCTTCCTCGGAGAGAATCTGGGTCGTTTTCTCTGAGATTTTGTGGGGTAGGGGGGAGGGATAATGGTTCGAATGAGGGTGATTCGAACTCCTTATATAGTCGAATCACACATAATTCGAACCAGCCTGGTTCGAATTATGAAGGAGTGCACTAGGAGTAATTCGAACCGGCCTGGTTCGAATTACATGGAATCGAATACAAAGCATAATTTGAACCACCCTGTTTCGAATTATGTATGAGAGAAGTTCGAACCTTAGTGGTTCGAATTATGTATGGGAGAAGTTCGAACCTTGGTGGTTCGAATTATACAAATACGTAGCACACTAAATCGAACCATGTTGGTTCGAATTATGAAGGAGTGCAATTCGAACCAGTTATATTAAAATACACTTTGGCTCATTGCTGAAACGAAATTGGATTTGGCGCATTTTGGTTACAAGATTCTTGCTTTGGCTCAATATGATTTTTTGCCCTAAATTAAAAGAACATTGAAATTCGAGTTTCCAATAACGATGTAGTAAATTATATTTAACTTTTATTTTATTAATTATTATTAAATAAGATAAATTTTAACTATTTTTTGTTAATTTATTTTGATTATAAGACATTTTCTATTATTGTTATAGGTGTGAATTACAGCTATGAGTGATAGCTAGTACACACATCATATTTGGGGTTCCTCAACTTGGCAAACCGTTCGGCGACTGCAACGCGGTCGTCCCCACTGTTACTAATTCACACTTCAAATTTCAAGATTGTTTTAACCCTAATTTATTAGTATGTACTACTGTAATCTCGTAGGCAAAGATAACATTGCTTTATCTCTACGCTTTAATTCATTTTCTTAGGCCCGGTGGCCCGGTCATCATACACAATTAATATTTTGTGTTATTAGTGATGGATCATGACTATTCTTATGTGGAATTTAAGTATTGTAAACCTTAATATTTTGTGTTATTAGTTATAAGACTATAAGTTAATGTTTTATGTTTAGAATGCATAAGACTTTAGACTAATACATAAGATTGTGTTATTTGTAGTGATTTAAATATTTGGTATTATTAGACAATATTAGTATTGATTGTGGTTATGCTTTAATATTGAAGAAGGGTTGGTTCTTGTTATATTTTTCTAAGTGAATTTTACCATGTTAACTAATGGTTGGAGTCTTGGAAATTTGGATATTTTTACATGCTAGCTTACAAGAAGGTATCAATGTAATGTAATGTTAACGGTCCGGTTTTCACCCGATTTTCACCCGGTATAATTGTAACCCGAAAGTGTATTGGTTTCATCGGGTCTAGAGCCGGATTCGGGTCTAATAAATAGACCCGGTGTATATTTCGGACCGAGTCTGGGTCACATCAAACCCGGCTTCACCCGGCCCATGTGCACCCCTAGGGGCAACTATCGCCTTCAGGCCAAGCTTTGAGTTTGGTCATAGTTTATTATTATAGCCCCTTCTATATATTTAACTAACTGATCCAATTAAATTGGTATGACTGCCAACTATATATATAAGATTTTCTCAATAAATAATTTTAAAATACTTGTTAGATAAAATGTAAATTAAAAATATTTGATAACAAAAAAATATTAATTAAAAATTATCAAAATTTAATATTTTTTATTTTAT
>NC_029785.2:136155342-136157027 GCF_000816755.2 Arachis ipaensis | reverse complement strand
ATTCTAGGATAAACTAAGGAAGAGTGCATGGAATAAAGAAATGGATGCATTTATTTTATGGGGAACACCTTCTTTTGCAATCACAAGCAAACATCCCCACACTCTTCGATCTCGTCCTCTCCCTACCTACAATTACTACCCACTTGCCTAACTTAATTCATTCTCTCTCACTAGCTCTCTGCCTCTTTTCTTTCTCTGTTTTCCACAAATTAATTAAAGCCAAAAAGAAAAAGGGAAAAAAGGAGGAAGAGATCAGAGAAAAGTGGAGTTAAGTGAAGAAAGGAAGGGGAAAAAAAAGCATGAGAAGTGTGATTGATGGTGAGGAAGAAACTGAAATAAAAAACAGTACTTAGAGATGGAGAAGTGAGTTAGATATTTTAGAAAGAGAAGAAAATGAAAAAGTTATTATTAGGGGACGTATGCTTTAATAAATGGGCTTGAAAATAGAAAAAACTAAATCAACCGTAGCAAATATAAATTAAAATCGTTCACTAATATAGGATAGATATTAAAATATAAAATATATATTAAAAATAAATTTAATAAGGAAAAGTCTAGGGTATAGCAATTTTTGTATTTTCTGACCAGCACTTAACCATCAAAACAAAGTGAGTGATCTCTCACCATTAAAAACACTATTGATGGTCAATTGATGGTTACAAAACACTAAAATTGTTGGCCTCCTAGCATTTCTCATTAAATAATATATATAATATTTTTAAAATTCAATGTATATTTATTTAGGTGGAAACTTAGGTGAAGTCGACTTCACCTGAAATTGATAATTGAGAGCCGTTAAATGATTTAACTGATTTGACTAAATTTTTATCTAACGGTTCTCAACTATCAATTTCACGTGAAGTCGACTGCACCTGAGTTGTTCTCATTTAGAGGTCGCGGGAGAGGGGAGGCAGGAGGCGGGGGTGGGTCGTGCATATAGACACCCATCTGATCCCTTCCGACATTTGTGCTCTCTCTCTCTCTCCTCTCAAGAAGATCGATCAAAAGGAGAGAGAAGAAGAAGAAGTATATGAACTCACATACATACATGCAGTGCCCCCAGCAAGAGCTAGCAGAACAAATTTAAAGCCTTCTTTAACTCTCTTTTACCAAACTCCATTCTTCTTCTTAACATTAAATCCCCTTTTCACTTTCACTACTTTAATTTCCGATCCACTTCCATCAGTTTTCATACCTAAGCTACATAACATACCATCCCCTTCTTTTCTATCTGCATTCATATTTACATCCATCATTTACTCTCTTGTGTGTGTGCGCGTGCGCGTGCGTGTGCGTTTCTCTCTTTTAGTTACTAGGCTACTAGCTTCATCATCAAGTATTGTCCAATATGATGAACAGTTTTGACCCCTCCTTGAAACGGAGATGGCAAGAAAGTAGTGGTAGAAGACAGATCGTGATCGGTGCTGCACCTTCCAATAATAGTACTAATCCTTCTTCTTCTTTGCCTTTCTATGGCAAATTGCAAGGCTTCCCTGGCCTCGAAGACGACGATCTAGTTTCCACAGTAGTGCCTGCAGTCACGGTGGTTCTCGAAGGCCGTTCGATCTGCCACCGCATCAGCCTCCATAACCACGGCAGCTACCAGAGCCTAGCAAAGGCACTTAGACAGATGTTTGTGGACGGTGCAGATTCATCAGGAACAGGAGCAAACTCTGACTATGATG
>NC_029785.2:136153764-136155218 GCF_000816755.2 Arachis ipaensis | reverse complement strand
TGTCAAACGCCATTCCCGGTCACCTTATTGCTTATGAAGATATCGAGAACGATCTTCTTCTTGCCGGTGACCTTTCTTGGAAGTAAGCTTCTCTTCTCTTAATTTCTTTTTATTTATTTGTTCAAAATTGAGCTGATTTTAGGGTTCACCAAAGATCGAACTCTTGACCTTTCGTATCTAGAATTCTAATACCATGTGATGAAACCACTCATTCCAAAAGCGTAACCTGATAGGACAATGTAACACTAATGGTCATATCTCTAATACTTTTTAAATCTCTATTGTACACATTGTACGCTTAGGTCATTGGCTTCCTGTACTTTCTCTTAATTAATTAATTGGATATTATTTGTAATACTAAATTACTAATAATAATTAGGGATTTTGTACGTGTGGCGAAGAGAATCCGGATTGTTCCAGCGAAGGGAAACTCAAGGTCAAGGAAAGGTACAAGAGAGGAATGAGTTATGAGTATAGTATGGATTAGTAATATCTTAGCTGCTAGCTAGCTACTTCATCAGTTGGTTGTTGTTGCTTATTAATTTGGTAATGATTTGAATATGTTGTGTGCATGTAGAAGTAAAGATAGTAGAGAAATTAGTACTCAAATAAATTGGACGGTGGAGGCTAGAAAGAAAATATGTGTGTTGATGATGCATAGGGGAATGAGTCCATACATACAAAAATTCTGGTTCAGTGTGTGCTGGCTATATATATTTGTATGAATAAAAGGGTATTTAATTATTCCCAGTTTGAATGAAGCTCTTAGCTTGCATCTTGCTCACGTTTGATTCATTATTTTATTCTTTTTACCACAGAAAAAGAGAACTTGCTTAGCTTGTTTCTTAAATCAATACGTTTTCAGTTGGCATGCATTAAGATAGATGAATATGAAAGCTCCATTATTATTTATCCCCCCTCTAATAATAAGTGGTAGTAGTGTTTTGTTAGCTTATAGTAGTATAATGGTCCAATATGCATGTCATTAAAAAGTAACAATGTAGTATGTGGAACACTCTCATATTTGCTCCCTTGCTAGGTTAAGTGCACACAAGGGATCATTTAGGCTTTGACATTGATGCATTTCCATATTCATGGACAAGTCCTCCACCCTACTTCATTGGCACAGTTTCTCAAGAAGCATCTTCAATGTTCCTTAGATGAAAAAAAAAAGAAGCCTTTTTAAGTCCCCCTCCTTCCTTAAAAATGATTTTTGCACATTATTACGAGGAATGTTAGGGACATCAACTTTTGTGATTTGTAGCCATCAATGATGATTTTAATAGTGTGAAATTTCATCAATGATTCACTTTTCTTTGCTAGTTACATGCCAGAATTTAACAAAGTTACTGACCCTAGACTTTTCTCATCATTATATATTCTTAGACAAGCTCAAGTAGGGGTCAATTTTTTTTAATTAAATTATTTTTTTAAATATTTTTTTATCCTAAATT
>NC_029785.2:136152516-136153739 GCF_000816755.2 Arachis ipaensis | reverse complement strand
CATACATTTTAAATTATAAAACTTAAAATTTAAATTATAATTCTAAATTTTAAATTCTGAAAAAAAAAGATAAAAAAATATTTTTACAATAAAAAATTAATTAATATTAACTATTTAAAAATTTATTTTTCTTAGACGTATAAAATACATCTAAATTAAGAACTAAATGGAAAATAGATAAATTATTAGTATATTTTACTTTTTCTTTATCGATAAGAATGTTGCCCTAGCTCGCTAATATATAGATAGAAGAATTATACAGTATTACAGTATGACTTTAAGAGAATTCAATTCTTAATAATCGTCAATGGACATAGCAATCCTAATTTCATTAGGAAGAAAGCAAATTCCCTCAACAATCCCCCAAAAGGACCTAAGCATTTTAAACTATATAGATATTACATGAAGATATCCAAGATTATAAATGTACCGATAACGACGTACTATATAGGAAAAACCCTTTTTCTTTTAGGTACGGTTCTAATTTATGAATAGAAAATATATACAACTCTTGAGTTATCTCGTTTTGCACTCAAGTTTAGTTTCAACTTTCCTTTGATGACAAGTTTGAAATAGTAACAAATAAATAAATAACTAAATATACCTTGATTATGTATCATCCAATATAACATTTCTAGTATTGAAATAGTAATGAGTCAAATTAAATATGTCTCTTCCAGTGCCCTTCACTACAAGTAGTTTTGATTCTCTTGTTCTCTAGTTGGTCGTCGATCAAATCTTTAATTCTGTCTATACAAAAACTAAAAACTTCTATATTTAATTACTGGACTTTAACAGGAAATGATGAATGCTTACTACCACTTGAAACAATATAATATTTGCTCTCTTAAATAGGCCTGCCCAGGAATTTTCTTCTAGGCTTTTTTTTTTTTTTTTTACGGTCGTTCGACAAATCAAGATTAATCCGTCGCGAATCTGAACTCCATTTAAGAGTCTGTCACTTGTCAATGGAATTTTCTTCTAGCTAGATCATGCGAATCACAATCTCCTTATTACTTGTTTAACTCCAATGGCACATCTCTTGGTTCATGTGACAAGATTTGTTACCTTTAGGGTTCAATCTACATATCCATTTCCCTAGCTATCTCTCTAATTTCTCCTTCCCTATAACAAATAAGCATAAGAATCACATACTCCTCTATTAATAAAAAGATTGTTACATGCTACTTGTAGTATATTTATTTTATTATGCACATTATATA
>NC_029785.2:136146150-136152205 GCF_000816755.2 Arachis ipaensis | reverse complement strand
TTTATTTTAAAATAATAATTTATTTTTTCATTATTTTAGTATCACTGACTCTAATTTATATTGTGTTCATGTGCATGTGAACCACTACTAACATACATATCTCCCCACATGCTCCTCCCTATTTCTCATCCTACATCCAACTCTAGAGATTCTTTTATCTATCCATTACCAGGTCTTAACTGACCAGATGACAAGTTATGGAACCACCAATTTAAATTTGGAGCCTCTAAATTAGCTTTCAAACCTAAAGGCCAGGGGCAAAATCTTACTCCAATTTATTTAAATCAATAAATATGGACCACAGGAAGATAAATGTAGAGGACCACTGCCAACAAGTCAACAGTTAAGTGAACACTGAAAAGCAGACAGAAGGATGGGGAATCTGATATACATGATTAATGGGGAAGGGGAAAGTTACATTATCCTTGTTTAGTTTGAATAGTTCAAATAAGTCTTTATGTGTAAATAGAACAATGACATTCCAATTGCTATTGAACAAAATTAATAACATAACATACCCCTTCTGCTATTCAAAAGATTTATTTTCTATTTTCTAATTTTAATCTTTGTACAAAATTAATGATAGAGATGTTGCATGTCAACCACCCACTCCAAATGACTTGGCTACTAAATTGGAACACAGGTATTAGTAGTAATATAATAAAGTAATGTTTATTTAAAAGCTCCAAACAAGACAACTGAGTTTAAAGTAACATAAATGAGGTTTTTATGTCCTATAAAAACCAACAAAAAGCCAATAAAGTTGCACTAATTACCAAGTTGGAAATATTATTACCAACAAGCAGAGCATTTGTTATTCTCTCAGAATATATTTATTATTTATTTTATTTCAAAATAGTCACCATTTTTATCAAAACAAATAAATTGTATTTAAAATTTTAAATATACCAAAGTAATAATCAAACCGACAATTATTTTATAATAGGATAACCAACCAGCTAACATCTGCTTCCAGTTACGTTTCAATCTGTAAATAAACTATGAAAGTTGAAAACCGTTGTTTTATTAGGCAACTTAATTATTACTAGCCTATATGGTAGAGTTTTGACATCAAATACATTCACGTTTTATGCTACATACGTAAGGAAATATGTAATACTAAGCAAACACATAGACCATGGTCCCAAATCTAAAGCCGTATTGGTGAAAGGTGATGGCAACATTATTAGTAGCAGTATTATCAAGAACACAGAATATGAACGTCAAACAATGTAATAGCTGACAATGCAGCAAAAAGAGACAGAAACTGACATTCTATGGAAATGGATTAATGAGTCATAAATATAGTTGTACATCAGTGGTGCCAGCTTTTTTCTGACCGCAGTGGAAACTGTACGGCATCTGGAGGTTTAACTTGAGCTTCCATTATCTTAGAAGGGTGGTAAACCCCATTCACTAGGGTTGAAATCCATTAATGAGTTTAAGACTAGATCTGCTGTATCATGAAAAGACTTGTCCAGTCTTGGATCCGGAACCATAACAACAAACCTGTGTGACAGACACGTAACAGAAAGAGATCAACATCAAGAATAAATTTAAATCTCTACTACTACATCAAATTGCACAATGTATCTATATTTATCCAAACAACATGCAACTGAATATTGATTTAGGCAAGAAATAGGAACAAGTAAAAACGCTACCATCATTACATAGTGTTCAGAGGTACCCGTATCACATTGAATGCTATATTACCATCAGATCAATATCAGACAAAATTTTGTATCCATTTTCTGTTAAGCATGGGGTTTGAGTGATCACTTTGCTTTTCATTTTTCAAATGATATTATTAGCCCGCTCACGAGTTAGACTTAGATGTAGTACTAAGTTCTTAACTTTTGAAACTAAATAGTGTAACATAATTCTTAAAATATTAGAGCTTATCATGCTTGAAATTCCACCAATACCATGCAAGCCATTAGCCACCTCAAACTTTCGGAGCTAACAAATGAGGAGGATTTCAATTCTTGGAATGTTTATAGATAAGAAATCAATTCATAATTAAGTAAGCAATAACAGATTCCTACTTTGATAACAGAACAGTTGGGACGATCTATCAGTCTCAAGAGATCCCTTTTTTCAGTGATTGCATCTGGTTGGCAGAACTTATCATCTGCCGCTAAAAATTAGCTTAGTTTCCACTCAAACTTAAGCCATCATTAGAATATAAAAGATGGTGGAAGTCAAATCCGCTAACTTGCCTGTGAACACTAATATTTACAATTCATAGTTTTCACTCCTAGGACATACTAAACATATTGCACAACGGTGTCGTGTATCGTATATACTAGAGTTTAGAGAAAGAGGTAGAGAAAGAAATGATCCTAAATTCCTAATTCAAAGTGACATAAAGTCAATACAAAGATGCAATCTGTAATAACTGTTAGGAAGCAATAATGCGACATATGGAACTGATAAATCTATCAACTTATATCCATTCTATTAAATGTTGGAAAATGTTTTTGGAAACAAAATTTGTTTAGATGAAAAAATGAAAATAAAAGAAAAGAACAGGGATATTTTTCAATGGCTCAATCTACTTACATCCCAGCATTTTTAGCTGCAAGAACTCCTGAAGGTGCATCTTCAAAAACAAGAACGTTAGAAGGATCTGCCGGTCCACCCTGTTGACCAGCTGAACATTAACTACAACATCACCATATACAACTACTAACTACAGAGTTTGAAATAAAACAACTAAAAACGAATTCAATACCAAGTTCAGATTAGGAAAAAGAAAAGTCAATTGTAACCATTCAATCTGCAGTCATTTTTGTCATCTGGTAATTGTAAGGTATTCATAACATGGTAATTGGTATACCTCAAATCTCTTGGCTGCTGCAAGAAATACATCTGGAGATGGTTTGCCTTGTTTAACTTCAAGGTCATCACCAAGAACAACATGATGCATCAAAGCAAAGAGTTCACCATGTCTTTGAGTTTTCAATTCAAAGTGTCGCTTGTGAGAACTGTAGATTAAATTTCAATACAACTTCATAAAAAAATTTCCTTCCATGCATGACAGAAAACAATTGCTTCTTTATACATCAAAACAAAAACGACAAGAATCAGAAAAAACATACCCAGTTGCCAAGGCAATCGGAACACCTTTTGCATGTAAATGTCTGAGTAAACGATCAGCACCTATAATATACAAACCAAACAGGGACAATATATAAGCATGGTTGCATATGAAAACAGAAAACTAACCCTTGACAGCAGAGCCAATTTCACCGCTGTCTAAGATATGTGTTTCAAAGCAGCCAAGCATGGCGACATTGATTTAATTTACTGATATTGCAAAACAAAAAAGTGTCCCGATCTAAGCTACTGCTATTAAAGGCATCCATTTAACAATGCCTGTTTGATAGCATTCTCTAATGATCTTAAATGCCAATTCCAGAATTCTAGTTTCCATAGTTACTAGGGATAGGAATGTTAAATAGAAAAAGAGGTCCAATCTACATTTTTTCAAAATATACCTGGCATGAGCTCACTTGTTGGGAACAATTCCTGAAGCATCTCCTCTCTTTCAACCAAAAACTGCTCGGCGCTAAGAGAATCGCTAATTCCACTCTCTTCAACGAAAACCCTAGCAGCTTCTATTGCTTTCCTTCCCATCATCTTGGCCTTGAGGCTCCAATCGAATGTTTTGTTGTATCTGGCTAGTATCTTTTCCTGAACCTCAGTGTAGAATTTCTCCGTGTCTGCAAAAAAGCGTAATTCTCCATCATAATCATAAATCTCCCTAGCAATAGCACTTGAAATGCAGTTGTTGAATGCATGACTTATGCAAGTAATGTAACAGAAAAGAAAAGAGCCGATTCAGAATCCTAAACTTGGCAAAGCTAATAAGAGTGAACGAAGCTGGAGACAAATGGAGAGTATCACATACGAGTAGTGTATAGTAGAGAGAGGTACCGAGCAAGAGACCGTCCATGTCGAAAATGACGTGGGTGATTTGTTTTCTGAGTGAGTTGGGTGCACAAGAATTCGCCATTGCGCTGCGAACAGAGAGAGATCTGATTGGGAAGGAATATTTCTGCCCTGTTCTCTCCTCCAGGTTGCCGATATGGGCTTCTGTTACAAATTTTAGCATAGATGGGTGGGCTTTTTTTGTAGCCCATTATCACTACTTCAGCCCAAAAAAGGGGCTTATTTTCGGACCAAAAATCCCGCGCACACAATCACTCACCACGAATTAGTTTTTGCCGTATATGTCCAATCACAATGAAGCATTTCAGATCCAACGGTGAAAACGTGGAAGTAACTCAGTGACACGGATAAGCATCGAATCCAACGGTAGCAAGTGTATCGTCTCATGTTATATAAGCTCCAGATCCCAACTTCATCTCTCACTTCTCACTACACTCGTCACTCATTGTATTTCATTTGGAGTAGCGTCCATCAGCATCTGCGAGCCATGTCTGGAAGAGGAAAGGGAGGTAAGGGCCTTGGAAAGGGAGGAGCTAAGCGTCACCGTAAGGTACTGAGGGATAACATCCAGGGTATCACCAAACCCGCCATTCGCCGTCTCGCAAGGCGTGGCGGTGTCAAGCGTATCAGCGGTCTCATTTACGAGGAGACACGTGGTGTTCTCAAGATCTTCCTTGAGAACGTCATTCGCGACGCCGTGACCTACACTGAGCACGCTCGCCGCAAGACAGTTACTGCCATGGATGTCGTCTATGCACTCAAGAGGCAAGGCAGGACTCTCTATGGTTTTGGAGGCTAAGCTTCATCAAAAATTGGGGATTTTTAGCATTGTTTACGAAATTAGGTTTATTATAGTCTCCGCTTCGATGAATTTGCTTTTGTTCATATTATATTGTGGACTAGCTCTTCAATTGAGTATTTAACAATGCTTTTAGTTGGCTCTGAGTTTATATTGTGGATTAGTCATAGGTAGAAGTTGTGGTTTCAATCTGATTTTGTAACCAACCTCAGAGTTGTAGCTCTGGTTTCGTGCAATTCGAAATTTATGATAGTATATGGTGTTCCGTTCTGCCTTAATTCTCCAAGTCTATGACGAATTATAGCATATTTGGTGATAATTGTCTGTTATTAATGAGTGTACATTCTTGATTGTTCATACCTGGTCTGCACTGGTTGAAACAATCTTAGTCTTTTTTTTTGTATGTTTGGAGTTGAACTATGTTCTGAATCTTTCTGAAATGTTTGCTTGCAATTAATTAAGGAATTATGGGCACATTAGCTGCATTTTGCTGTATGTTTTATTATAATATTCACTCGTTAATAAAAAACTAACTTTGTTCTTCACGATGGAGAATTTTCTACTTCTCTGCTAGTTGAGAATGGAGATTCTCAAACACACGTATGTTCCAGACAGAATGGAGACCAAATGAAACTGACAATAAATTGTTTTCCTTCTTAAAAAAATGTTTATGACGACTGAAATTGGCCCAAATTGTTAGTGACAAAAAAAGATTTTCGACCATAAATATACACAATGATCCAATTTAGCGTATAAGTAAGCCGAAACATATATGACATTGTACACCAAAAAGAAAAAAAAAATATGACATTAATGAACTAGAGAATTTAGAATGTAGATTTGGAATAGGTGTTACACAACATATACAAGGGCTAGGTAGAATAACAACCAAAATCGTGGATATATATAGAAAGAATAAATATAGGGAGCCAATGGCTTATGCGTATAATGTGTACAATGAAGGTTTAGGAAGTATTAGAGATATGATCATTAGTGTTACATTGTCCTGTCAGGTTACGCTTTTGGAATGAGTGGTTTCATGATATGGTATTAGATTTCTAGATCCGAAAAGTCAAAAGTTGAGTGCTTTCATGATATGATATTAGATTTCTAGATCCAAAAAGTCAAGAGTTTGATCTTTAGTGAACTCCAAAATCAGCTTTAAGCTTTTGGGATAAATGGTTTTATGACATGAGATATTTATTATCCCTAATATCCGGATAGTTATTCTAGATAGTATGAGTGATGTTCATTTTATTCATGGACCAAAGATTTAGCCCATTGTACACATCGTATGCT
>NC_029785.2:136140531-136146113 GCF_000816755.2 Arachis ipaensis | reverse complement strand
TATTTACCCTTAAATAATTCCAAATTTTCAAATCCCCCGCGATGCCTACATTACCATTTCAGCCAATCAAAATGAAGCATTCCAAATCCAACGATCCCCCTTTACAAACAACTCCGTCACACAGATCACTACCCAACCCAACCATCATACCTTATAAAACCTCGCAGATCCTCCACATTTTAACTCGTCATATTTTGCCCATTAATTCCACATCGTATTATTTGCCTCAACAAAAAGCTATCAACCATGTCCGGAAGAGGAAAGGGTGGCAAGGGCCTCGGAAAGGGAGGAGCTAAGCGCCACCGTAAGGTTCTGAGGGATAACATCCAGGGTATCACCAAGCCCGCCATTCGCCGTCTTGCAAGGCGTGGTGGTGTCAAGCGTATCAGCGGTCTCATCTACGAGGAGACACGTGGCGTTCTCAAGATCTTCCTTGAGAACGTCATTCGCGATGCCGTCACTTACACCGAGCACGCTCGCCGTAAGACAGTTACTGCCATGGATGTCGTCTACGCACTCAAGAGGCAGGGCAGGACCCTCTATGGATTTGGAGGCTAAATGAACTTCTCTTAATTTGGGATTTTAGGGTTTAGATTTATTTTCCTAGTTTTAAATTCGATTTTCTGGATGTCCCTCTTTAGGGACTTGTTTTGTTGATACGAGATTATGACTCTTTGAATGAATGGTGTAAGGCTTTTACTATCAGTGGTATAAATGAAAACTGATTGTTTCCTATTTTCTGAATGTGCTGACTTTTATTAGTTCAATTGGCTCTTTTTTTGTTGTTGTAGCTTGCAGATTCTTATTATCTGAATATTTATTTGTTTTTGGGTACTAGCTTCTATCTTTGTATAATGTTATGCTTGGAGGATTGTTCTTATGTAAGATTAATGTGAATTTTGATTTGTAACATAAATGTGATTTAGTGCATCTTAATAGGTTTTGTTTTTAGTATTTTCATCTAAATGTTTGACAAGGCTATTTTAAATTGAGGCAATCGGTAAGGTATAACTTATTAGAAGCTCAAATTCTCAACAAGACTACTTTAGATCTGAATTTGTTAAAAGTTGTAAAATTGTAATAAATAAGTTACCACACTTGTGAGCAAAAAAGAAAATCGTGTTGCATCTGGCTTTTTATTCGGCTACCATATGAAATCAGAGTATTCTCGGAATAATTAAAAAAAAAAAGGTATTCTCTCACAAATATTAGCAAATACCAAGTGTACAACAACAAAATTTTGTCTCATTAGGTAGAGTCACTTGAGTCAGTTACATGGATCAAACGATATCATTGAACTCTATCATATATTATCCCTAAAGAGCGATCGTTTACATGTAGATATCGTTTGACCACCTCATATATAGTATTCTTATGTTTTTCTTTATCTTTCACCTTTTATCTATCATCTATCTTATCCACTCTCCTAACTGATTGTTCTGGCGCTCCTCTTCTCACATGTCCAAATCACCTAATATGCGATTTTACTATTTTTTCTACAATAGATACTACTCCAACTCTCTCTGTTATATTTTCGTTCCTTATTATATCTAATCGCATATGATCACTCATTCATCTCAACACTTTCATTTCTGTCACACTTAACTTATGTTCATGCTTTTCTTTGGCCGCCCAACACTATGTACCATAAAGCATAACCGGTCTGATAGCAGTGCAATAGAACTTACCTCTAAATTTTAAAGGTACTTTTTTGTCACATATAAAACCAGACGCACTCTGCCATTTTGACCAACCTGTTTGGATTCTATAATTTACATCATATTCAATATCTTCATTATCCTGCATAATGCATTCAAGATACTTAAAACTTTTAACTTTTTGTAGGATGTTTCTCCAATCTTCACCTCTATATTAGGATTTTCCCTTCGGTAGTCGAACTTACATTCCATATATTCCGTCTTGCTACAGTTTGTGCGCAGACCATATACTTCTAGAGCTTCTTTCTATAAATCCAACTTCTTATTTAAGTCTTCTATTGACTTTCCCATAAGAACGATATCATTGGCAAAAAATATGCACCATGATACAGGCTCTTGGATATGCTCTATAAGTACTTCCAAAACTAATGTGAAAAAGTATGGACTTAAGGATTATCTCTAGTGTAATCTTATAGAAATATATGCGATCCTTACTCTCTTCCTTTCTAAAACTTTCCATAAGACTTCCCTTGGCACCCTATCGTACGCTTTTTCCAAATCAATAAACACCATATGTAGATCCCTTTTATTACTACGATACATCTCTATCATCCTTTTTAACAGGTATGTCGCTTCAGTGGTGGATCTGTCTGACATAAAACTAAATTGATTCTCTGTTACTTGTGCCTCTTGTCTCAACCTCCGTTCTATCACCCTTTTCCATAACTTCATGATATGACTTAGGGGTGGCGAAACGGGTCGAACCCGCCGGGTTAAACCGCCAAAACCGCCAAAAACGGCGGGTCGGGGCGAGATTTTGAACCCGCCAAATTTTAAAAACCCGCCAAAACCGCGGGCCAAGGCGGGGCGGGGCGGGCTGGCCCGGCGGGCTGACATATTGTTTTTTTAAAGGGTAATTTCGTAAATTTGCAAGTGATATATAAATAGGAAAATTAGGTTTTCCTTCTCCTCCTTCCCACAAACAGCCGGCCCTAGCCCCCTAACCCTTCGTCCCTTACTCCTTTCCCAGTTTCCCTGACCGGCGACCCTGACTCCCTGAGATGCCAGAGACGGTGAGACCTCAGAACGACGGACCCTGACCCCTGGCTTCATCCTTCAACAGCTCAGCTCCCTGTCTGTCCTCACTCCTCGGCAGACCCACACCTGTGACACCCACACCCACACGGTGCTACTGTGGACTGCGGAGCTGCCTCGCCTCGGTGCCTCCTGAAGTCCTTCTCAGCCTGTCAGCCACACCCACACGGCAGACGGCACACCCACACGGCCACACCCGACCTAACGCAGTAGCGCCGGTCACTCAGCTCAGCCACACCCACACCCCCGCCGGCCAGACCTTTCGCTGACCCACTCCCTCCTCACTCGCTCCTCCTCACTCCTCAGCAGCTCGGCTCCCTCTTCACTCGCTCCTCCCTGCGGCGGCCTTTCCTCACTCGCTCCTCTCTGGCGCCTCTGCCTCTCTTCTTCCTTTCTCTCCTCCTGTCGTCGTCGGCAGTTTTGTCTCGTCGGTGCCTCTGCTCGGCGGTTCTGTGACTGGCGGACTCCTGGAATCGCTCCTCTCTCCTCCTCTTCCTGCTCGACGGCTCTGCCATTACAGTAAGTGATTTACATTTTCCATGTCAATTTGTTCAGCCTGATTTGAGTTTTCTGCAACTGGGAATTATTGTTTGATTATGTTTGAATATTATTTTTTTGCCTGATTTGAGTTTTCTGCAATTGGGTATTATTGTTTGATTATGTTTGAAACTTTGAATATTGTTTTTCTGCCTGATTTGATTATGTTTCTGCAACTGGGTATTATTGTTTGATTATGTTATGTTTGAATATTGTTTTTCTGCCTGATTTGAGTTTTTTGCAACTGGGTATTATTGTTTTTCTGCCTGATTTGAGTTTTTTGCAACTGGGTATTATTGTTTGATTATGTTTGAAACTTTAAATATTGTTTTTCTGCCTGATTTGATTATGTTTCTGCAATTGGGTATTATTGTTTGATTATGTTTGAATATTGTTTTTTTGCCTGATTTGAGTTTTCTGCAACTGGGTATTATGATTATGTTTGAATATTATTTTTTTTCTGCCTGATTTGAGTTTTCTGCAACTGGGTATTATTGTTTGATTATGTTTGAAACTTTGAATATTGTTTTTCTGCCTGATTTGATTATGTTTCTGCAACTGGGTATTATTTAGTTAGTACTAAATTACTTATTGATTATGTTTGATTATTGTTTGAATATTTTTGACTGATTTAAACATTTTTATGTATTGAGATTATTTAGATTGAGCTGTTGATTCTGTAATGGATAATTCTGTCTCTATGGAAGTTGATGGTGGAAATGCAACACAAAATCCTGAAAATATGGAAAGATCTGAAACGACTGAAGATATTAGAAAGAAAAAGACGAAGGCAACAACATCTGATGTGTGGAGATATTTCACAAAGCTTGGACCTGGTGATGATGGAATAGATCGTGCTCAATGTGATGGATGCAAACAGAAGTTTAAGGCTGGTGGTAAACAATATGGGACATCGACACTTAAGCGTCATTTAGACAGGTGCGTGAAAATAGACTTCGAGGATATTGGTCAAACTTTGATAGAAATGCAAAATAAAATGGGGGCTCTCAAGATAGATAATCATGTATCGCGTGAGATGTTTGCTGCCTTTGTGATTGATTGTGATGTTCCCTTTTCTATTGTTGAAAATCAGAAATTTAGGAATTGGGTAAAATACATCAGTCCAACTCTAGGCCTAATTACTAGAAATACTCTTAAGGAGGATGTGCTGAAAATTTACTTAAGGAAAAAAGATAAGCTTAAAAGTACTTTATTAGCCATTCCTAATAGAGTTTGTTTGACTTCTGATTTGTGGACATCCATCACTACAGAGGGTTATTTATGCCTAACTGCTCACTTTGTTGATTTGAATTGGAAATTGCAAAGTAAAATTTTGAGTTTTTGTCATATGCCTCCTCCTCACACGGGATTTGAGTTGTCTTCCAAGATTTTTGAGCTTTTAAATGAATGGGGAATTGAAAAGAAGATTATGACTCTTACACTAGATAACGCATCTGCTAATGATACATGCCAAGATCATTTGAAAAGTACATTAAATATGCATGATTGGTTGTTGTGTGATGGGGAGTTCTTTCATATTCGATGTTCTGCTCATATCTTGAATCTTATTGTGCAAGATGGATTAAAAATTGCTCATGATGCACTGGATAAGATTAGGACACTTGACTTATTGAGTATTCCAATTACTACGGTTGCATCGGAATCTGCCTTTAGTATTGGAGCTCATGTCATTAACAAATATAGAAGTCGAATGTTGCCAGAAAATGTTGAGGCTGTGATTTGTACTCGCAATTGGAATAAAGGCTTTGTTGATGGTAATTACATTGTTAGTTACTAATTTAATATTTATATGACATTTAAGTATTTATATCTTGTTCTAAATTCGGGTATTCTTCTAATTGTAGGTGAAGGCGAAAGTGAAGATGTGAATCCTCAAGGTGCTAGGCGAGGCGGTGTTTCAACTTCTGGATCAGATTCAAATTTTGTTGATTTAGAAGTTGATAATTAATTTATGTGTGTTGATTTAAGGTTTTTTTGGGTATCTTGTTGATTTATGAATTATGTTGTGTTTTGTTTTAATTATAGTAGGATTTATGTGTGGATTATATGTTTGTTTTGTTATTATTATGCAGTTATGTTTGAGACTTTGAGACTTATTATTTGTTATGTTATTTTTATTATTGTTAATTTCAATCAAAAAAGTTATTATGGTTAATTATAATTTTTTTATGGATTAATAATTAATTTAGAATATTACTCTATATATTAAAAAACTAATTCGATGAAATAATTTTATTATAAAATAAAATAATTGTTAGTTCTTAGTGCGTT
>NC_029785.2:136130317-136140313 GCF_000816755.2 Arachis ipaensis | reverse complement strand
AATCCCCACCGTTTTGCCCGACCGGGCGGGGCGGGGCGGGGCGGGGCGGTTTCGGGCGGGTTTATACTATGACTCATGAGCTTGATCCCTCTATTTTTTTCGCAACTTTGTATATATCCCTTATTCTTGTAGATATGTATCAATGTGCTCTTTCTCCACTCATCTAAAATCTTCTGACCTTAAAATATCATTAAAAAGCTTGGTTAACCAACTGAAGCCTTTCTCTCCAAAACTCTTCCAAACTTCAATCAGAATATTATCGGGTCTTACTGCCTTGCCATTTTTCATCTGCCTTATAGCCTCGTGCATAACCGACCGAGACTCGGAAGAGTCTTCTGTTATCCGTTAAATAACTCGTTGATGTAGCTCTTCTACCTTTCATTAATATTCTCCGCTTGAGCCAAAACATCTCCGTCTTTATCCTTTATGCACTTAACCTGATCAAAGTCTATTGTTCTTTTTTCACGGCTCTTTGCGATTCTATATATACATTTTTCTCCTTCTTCCGTGCCTAAAGACTAGTAGAGACTTTCATATGCTCTTGTTCTTACTTCACTTACAGTTACTTTTGTCTCTTTGTTAGTCGCTTTATATTTTTCCCAATTATTTGCATTACAGCACAAAGATCACTCCTTAAAGCACTCCCTTTTTGTCTTTATCTTTTCTTTTACACTCGCGTTCTACCACCAGGACCCCTTGTCTCTTGGTCCCATCCCTCTAGATTAGTCTTGTATTTGTGAAATGAACTTATTTAACTCTAAGCCATTGTTAGTTCATGGATATTAATAGGTTTTTTTATTGTGCTTGTGCTGATGAATTGTTGCTTACCATGATGTCATACAAAACTATTTTAAACAGTTTGTAATATTTGCTTGTATGGATTATTATGCTTTTGTGCAACCATAGAATTTTAGATAAACATATATATACATTGGATTATTTTGTTGGCATTATTGATTGTATCCTCAAGTTTAGTGATAAGCATACATTAAGGGGGAGTTACCCTTATGAAAAAGAGGGAGAGCACATCAAGTTAAATTGGTATCATTAAAGGAAAGTCTGTGAATTTTTTTTCTATTTCAATTCCTTTGATTATTACCTCATATATAATATTTGTCATTAAGGGAGAGATTGTTGAGTTAAGAATACAATTAATTTAATGATGATGATAAATATTGATTTATTGGGTTAACTACCCAATTGGGTTTAATTATTTCATTTAGTGATGCAGGCCCAAAATAATTATGCAGCAGCCCAAACCAAGTTCAAATAGGAATTTATGTTGTTTTGGATATAGTAACAAGGAGAAAGAGAAGTCCACTAACTCTCCAGATCCATAAAACAAGTGGATGGCTCCATGAGAAATCAAGGAGGGCTTCAGGTCATAAAATGATGAATCAAGCCCATGATTCATAACAAGTCCAAGAAGAAATACAACTTCATTTGCATCTGAACCTTTCCACCACTACCGAACTAAAATTCTATTTTTTCTCTCTTTTCTCTTTCACATCACCCATGTAGTTTTTCCAAAAGGAAGAAATCAACAGTTGGAATCCTAAGTGTCCTTCGGGTATAACACAGAGAAGAAAAAGAGAGTTTGTTGATGATGCAGGCCAATTAAATAAAGCATCCCAAACAAACAAAAAAACAAGAAAAGAGGAGCTGCCCATATCTTCAATCGAAGCCCAAGTGAAAGTAACAAACATATCTATTGGGCCGAATGAATTGACAAGAAAATCCAAGCCCAATGCAATTCATCCAAGTTGAAGCCAACGTTCACATTTCTTACTTCAGTTAGATTCTTGTGGAAAGAGAGAGAGTTTCTTCTTCCTAGTTCTTTCACCAGAGAAGAAAGAAAGAGAAAGGTTCATCATGAAAGCAAGGTCATATCACTCTAATCAAAGCATGTTTAACAAAGTCAAATGTTAAAGGTAAATAACTTCCATTTGTATACAATTTGATTTCTTCACTCCTTCTCCTACTCTCTGCGACACCATTTCTGGAAAGAAGAAGAAACTGGGGATGGATTAGCTTTGCTTTAAATCAATAGCTCAAAGTGTTACTTGGAGCCAAAGCACCTTATCAAAGGTGTGGATTTGGGATTGTCACTAAGAAGACATCTTTTTTATACTCAGTGGACCTCGGTCAAAGCAAATGAAGCAGTTTCAAAATTCCTAATTTTGGAGATGATTGAAGAAAAAGGAGGCATGATTTCTGAGATCTCAAAGTCCAAGGAGTTGACTAGAGATAAACCCTATTTGGCTCTCAGCATAAGGTACAAAAAGAAAATTGCTTCTCTATTTTGGACAAAGAGAGAGAACCCGAGAGAAAGAGCAAAGGGTGAATCCTCACTACTGAGTTTGAAGTCTTGGAAGCATTGCACCTACACTAAAGAGAGCACTCTGCCAAGATGAAGAACAATGTTTTGAAGTCTTGTGAATCATCATCTCCTTCATTGTTTATTGCTTGTGTTTCTATTTTGATGCATATATTTCTTTGTTTTCTTTAAGAGGTAAAAGGCAAGAAAGAAAGATATTATGAAAAAGCCATAGAATGAAAAAGGTTGAGTGAAACACTTGAGAGAAAAGCCAAGAGTGATTTCAGATTTTTTTTTGTTGTATTTTCTGTGTTGTATCAAGTACCTGAGAGGTATCCCTTGCTAAGTTGGGTAAGCACTTAGTGTGTCTAGTTTAGGTAGTTACATAACCAAATCAAGTTCAGGTTGGAGCTTGAAGTGTCTCAGATAGGATTACGTAGAGTCCTAGAGAATTGGTGTTTGTAATACTTAAAAGATAGTGAAAATTCCACTAACGTTGTGGTGGAGACTGGATGTAGATTGCATGGCACAAGGCAATTGAACCAGGATATATGGCTGTGTCAACTTCTTTTTTTCTCTGCTTTAGTTCTATTTTCTATTTTTTGTGAGACAAATCGAAATTGTCTCCTGCATAATATGCTGTGCAGACCAAACTGAAGCCAAATTTTATTTTTATGTTTTAAGGCTTAATTAATCAAAATGAAAAAGGCCATAGATTCAACCTCATTCTCTAAACCTTCTGGAACCTTCACACCTCAATTAGCATTAGCCTATATCATTACCATCTAATATCATCATCATATCTCTTATTTCTCTTCTCGAGTGACCGAACCAAATGGAGAAAGAAAAAAGAGAGGGAGCTTGTGACCGAACCAAATGACACACGACCCTTTTTCTAATCACCACTAATCATCATCTTTACTTTATTTTTTATTTCATTCACTGAGCCTTAGAAAATAAGAGAGAGACCGAAACTTTTCTGCAAGAAACCGTGACCCTCACAAAAACTTTCGGCTTCATTTTTTTGCGATTCGTAACCCTATCAACGCCTACAAGTACTTGTAGAGGTCATGTTCGACATACTTCAACTGGAGAATTAGCGCCTGCAAGAAGTAGAAACTTGCGAGTTGGATTGCGTCGGGTGCGGGTCGAAACCGACAAATGAGCTCATTACCTGCAATAGGGCTAGATGTAACAACCAAATTTCCGACAGGTCTGGATCACTGCTAGTCATCAAGTGTCACCTCTTAATAATCATATAAAATTCTAGACTCGATAATATTTACTACCTATGAGCCTTTCGTACTAACAGAATCACGTATGTTAGCGTGTTTTTATCATATGTTTTTCTTAGTAAACCCGTTAGCAGCAACCAAAACATCATCAGAGATATATAATATAAAGTAAATAGCAAACTAACGGCAAAATTAAAATAGCAACAAGATTACAAAAAAGCTTTCATACATATATACGTCTTAAGTTAGTTCATCATCATCAATCAAGATCACATCTAACAATTACCCATAGCCAATCTATAATCCTATCCCTTACCTCTTTTGAAGTTCAAAATCCTGTTTGCGCCTCTTCCTTGAATTAGAAACCCTAACCACATGAAATTGAAGCTTCGATAAGCCCTTTTAGCTTCGGTCAACCCCCATCTCATGCCATCACTATGTTCCTCTTGCTGCTCTGATTGATGGTGAACAAGAAGAATTGGAAAGACTCCTCCTTAACTTTCTTTTGGCGTCACCCCTACTCCCTCTGTCGTTCTCCTGCTCTGTCGTTCCCGTTTCTATTTTTTGTGTGTTGAAAAGAATACCCAAAAGAAGGGGTGGACATATAAATAGGAGAAGAAGAAGTGGGATGAGGTGGTGAAGAGAGTTGCGTGGTTTCTCCTACAGAGAACACCTAATCAGAGCCCATCATGACATGAGGAAACCAAGAGGTGTAACCTTGGTTGGGGGGTTTCTCTCTGTTTCGGTTATCAGAGGAAGGATGAAGAAGATTAAGGCTTTAATTATGTAGGTTCCTGATGATGTGTATGCTTATAGTTCGGTTGAATCGAAAAAAAAAAGCGGTTTAATGTATTGGTTCATATTTGACTAATCTTTAATGATATATTTGTACTTCTCTTTAATTAATTCATCAAATGAATAATTAAAGATATAATATTCTGTGACGTTTGATAAAAAAAATGTGGAGAAAGAAAAAGAAAATCATCGCTATATAATGGAAGAAAAACCGGTTTGGTTATGAAATGATCGAGTTTGTTTGGTACGGTTTTCAGGTATATCTATTCTTTTCACTTATCAAGTCTAAATTCGCCTTATTATTTTATGATGAGGTGATTCTCAAATATTTATCAAATTTCTTATCACAGAATTTCTGAGGAGAATCCTGTGGAGAATCGGGGTATTATACTAGACATGTATCATACTCGTTTACGTATACTTTTCTATGATTGTGTGTGTATGCTTCCTGACTTGTGATTTCATTGCATTCTGTGATTTGTTATGGTTGTGCATGTGTGCTTTCTGATTTATTTTTACTTGTATCTTTGGTTTGTTAAAAGTTGTTTGTATTCCAGACTTTGTTGATGTTAGCTAAGTATAATAAAGAATAAAATGAACTTAACTTCTAATCCCGACCCTATTAAGAATTCTCCAATTTTTACCCCCTATTTCCACCCCTTTCAGCTATCGGTGCGAAGGCTTATTATGAAACTGCAAGAGTATAGAAGAATATGTTTGCAAGTTGAGTCGTTGTTAGAATGTATTTTCCCCCTTGCCTTGTTAGTTGGAGTTTTATTCAGAGGGGGTAGGGTTTGTAATTAGTTTTGTATGTAATACTATAATATATTATTAATATTAAATACGTGGATATGCGATATTCTGTTCTTGTTGAAAAAGTATTTTAACTTTTAGTAAAATTATTGATAGATTAACGTGTAAAGACTCAATATTAAATAGATAATAAAGGAATTAGGTTGGTAACACCTTACTTTTGGTACGATCATGATGTACTGAAAGTTGGGTCATTACATACATGATGTTAATCTTCTTCATTGTCATGGTATCTACCACCTCCATGAATTTTCCTGTTAGAGTACTTATGTTTCATGTCCTAAATCTCAACTTTCTGTCGCTCCGACCTATACATTTACCTTTTTCTTTGTGAACTAGTTTATTTTATCCTCGTCCGTTCACGAAATCACGGGAACCCTTTCTTATTTAATACTACACGCGGACACCAATGCAACGACTCTTGCTCATTTGATACTATACGAGAGCCATACATCGCGTTGTTTCTGAACAACAATCTAGTTTTATCGCAATAATATCTTTGATTTATGTCATGAAGATTCGACTAAATTTTTATGATGGTTGTCAAAGATTTAATATAACCCTCCTCCTTTATCCGAATTTTAGACCTGCTATGTACTTCAAGCATAGCATAGACGAGTTAGCAAATACCAACAGTGTATTTCACTTATTATTAGAGCATGTTTGAAATTGTTATATGTTTAATAATTATTGCATTTGTTTCTAAAACCATATTATATTTTCGGTTTTTTATATGAACTTTTAAATAGTTATTTAAGTTCACTTATAAAAATTTGGACCAATTATATAATTTTTTTTTTAGCTTTTATTTGTGGTTAGTATTTTTGGTTAATGATATAATATTTTGGATACTATTTAAATAGTTCATCCTAAATTCCTAATACATAAGAGTTGAGAGATACATTAAAAAAATGTTTATTATAATATTTTTAATTTAATTATATTAGTTTTATTAATTTTTGTTAAAAATATTTTAAAATTATAGTGCTTTATTTTTTTAATAAATAATCCTTCAAATTTAACGGACGACAAAAGTTAATAATTCAAATTTCAATTATAATTTTCAAGTCGACTAATGTGTAGCACATTATTTTAAAACTCGGAAAAAAAATATGTATTATCTGACTTATACTAAATTAGTAATACATATTTGTTATTTTGAGGAATAATTTGCCTAAAAAATTGTGAAAATTCATTTGATTCACAGGGAAATTGGCACGAAATGGAAAGCGGGTCAATCTTCATTCTTCAATCCGCGCCAACTTTGCCTCCACTTATCTTTGGAATTTGGCGTGTTTTCTTTAAGACACATCTCCCAACAAAAATTAAAATAAAAAAGCGCCCGCTACCCCGAATGCCTACAAAATTTCAAATCCGCCGAACACCATTTCAGCCAATGAGAATCAATCGTTACGAATCCAACGGCATAGATTTGAAGGTCACTCACTCACACGGATCGCTACTCATCCAACGCCCACAAATCCATATCCGAACCCTATAAAATATCGTCTTCCCCATTCACCACATCATTCATTAGCATATTCTTTTCCGGTTCCGTATTCACCTCATCGTTGTCGAGAGAAAGCTAGCAGCCATGTCTGGAAGAGGTAAAGGAGGAAAAGGTCTCGGAAAGGGAGGAGCAAAGCGCCACCGCAAGGTTCTGAGAGATAACATCCAGGGTATCACGAAGCCCGCCATTCGCCGTCTCGCAAGGCGTGGTGGTGTCAAGCGTATTAGCGGCCTCATCTACGAGGAGACACGTGGCGTCCTCAAGATCTTCCTTGAGAACGTCATTCGTGATGCCGTTACCTACACTGAGCATGCTCGCCGCAAGACTGTCACCGCCATGGATGTTGTCTACGCTCTCAAGAGGCAGGGAAGGACACTCTACGGATTTGGAGGCTAAACTCTTCAGAATTGGGAATTTGTTATCACTATGTTAGAATTAGGGTTTATTTGCGTCTTCTTTCTATTATGCTCTGTTTTTTGTCGATAATTGTATTGTGGATTAGATTTCCAATTAGGCTCTTTAATTTGTCTACGGATTGTTTCGACGAACTCAAATATCTCGCAAATTTATAGTCCTAGTTAAATCTTGCATCTAATTCAATATCATTTTCGAAACAGCTCAGACTTGTAGCTCTGGCTCTGTTAAATTCGTTATACAGAGTATTGTGAATGCAGAATATAAGTTAGCGTAGCTGTTGCTATCCCCTATTGAATCCATCTTGAGGTTCTGTATTCGATTTGAATTGAATGAGAATGTTTCGTTAAATATCTCTTTCAAATTGTTCTTTCCTAAATTTAAAGGATACGCTGTTGTATTGTTCAGAATATTACTCTGTAGAATTATAAACGGAGCATTGTACGCAGAAGAATGTTAGGTTTGGATGGTCAATGGCATGAGGTTCACATTTGTTTAACTCTGTCGTGATAGCAGAATTCGCTCACTCTGTTCGCATCTTGCTCTTAAATGAAATCGTTCGGGTAGTTTTTGAACGTATTCAGCATCTGAATGTTATCTGAGTGTCTGATAAAGCATGGTACATGATTCATTAGTCTAAAATGGTGATACTTTTACTTTTATTGCTCTAGATTCTGCAGTCTTTCCGATAAATGAAGGATGGTCATAGGAAAAATAATTGCGCAAGTAATATAACGCTCGAGAAGGATTTGAATTTACTGACACATTAGGATTTGAATTACTTGTGCTGTTACCTCTCTTAAAACAAGGATAGTTTGAGTTTGAGTTTGTAGAAAAATGGGAGAAGGAAAGGCTGTGTGTCTAGATGCTCACTACAAGCCCTTTCTCTTCTAACTCTTAACTCAGATAAGTTTTAACATCATACTATTTATGCACAGGAATATTCAACAAAACCAATTCGTTCTTTCTTCAGGAAAGCTTGGCTTGAACTTTCTGTATTATAATTTTTTTTTTTTTTTTTGTATATTAAGCTCAAACTTGTTTTCTGCATTCACCTTTATTTTCCCTTATCTTTGCCATCAGTGGGATTTTATTTTTGCATCATGTAACATATTCCAGATAAACATCTTTATTAGGGGTGAGGGAGGTATCCACTATTAACAGAAAAAACATTTCTCAAGACTAGATGTGGATGGACTTTTGACCAAGTGGATGAGTAATTTGGATGACTACAAACTTCACAAGATTAAGGTTAAACTAGGTAAGACCGATTAATAAATACCTTAAGATAATCTGGATATCGATAACAAACACCCTTAGTCCCTGGCACAAGCTCTGAAAAAGGGTTGATGTTAAATAATATCTTCTTAAGTGTCAGATGACATGATGATTGGGAGGTCAGATGGATCATAAACCAACAGTCGAGTCAATACAATCACAACACTTCTTTCCTCAGATTCTTCTGATTCATAGTTTTTTTCTGCACTTATTGTTGACACTTTGGTTGACACCTTTACAGAGATGATCATCGTGTTGTTCCTCTTTCGAAAAATCCTCATTCCTCTCACGCTGATGGAAATAAAATTACCTTAGCATGGTTAAATTCTGGAGAACTTTTGGAGTGTTTGATCATTTATCAAATAAGTGGTCTTCCTATATAATATATATTGTAAGAAGCCCTTATCTCACATATTTACAACTCACACTAAAAGTATTCTTCTTTTGCTGTAAAGAATTAAAGCATTCTAATACGCCATATTTTTATAAAAATTAGTTTCGTAAATGTATTCTAACTCCCCACATTATTGAGTGCAGAACACATTCATGAAAGAAAGCACTTACCGGTTGACTGTTGTATGATAATGTGCCTTGGTGCACTTTGTTTTGTCATCTAGCTTTTCTGTACTTTTGAGTCAGTCATCGAATACAATTCAAAAGTGGAGAGGTCCACGACGGCGGGTCTATCCATGGTACCATCCTCAGGGTGTTTATTTTGTCAAAGATAACATCTAACCCCAATTCCACGTGCAATAAATTAGCTTCATAAACGAAAGAATATGAAACTTAATCAAAACCATCAATTAATACCAAGATTAGAGAAAAATGTAATGCAGCGCTCAAACGAATTTAATGTTATGGGCTACCTACGCTTAAATTCCAACTAAAATAGGCCGGCACATATTTGATTTTTTTTATTCGTAGATGGAGCCATCACTTTCTATTGCAAATTGCAACACATTATGGAATTCAGAGTATGCAAAGAGTTGGAGTAGTTTCTATTTGTCTATTTGACCATTTGCTAATTAATAATAATATTACTAGTGTCTATATTTGTATCTACGTAGGTGTATGTGGTCCTAGTTTTTGTTTATTTTCTTCCTCAACTCTAATTAGGTTCCGTGGCTATAGCCATTGCCCAAAAGAACACGATAAGGTGCACCGCCAAGCACTGAAAACTCATCTTCATGCTAGAGGCCTTGAGTGTGACTACAGCCACAAGAATGGTTTGGAATTGTTTTTTCGTGGATATAGACAATGCACTATTCCCTTCCCTTACTTCACCCTCCTCACTATTTTGGGCTTTCTAGATGCCTTTTTTCTCTAGAACCCATCGACAATTAACCCAAAAGCACCTAGAGGGATAAACTTGTTTCGTAAATATCGTTGCATATACTCCAAGCAAAATAAAAAAGATACAAAAGCAAAAGGGCAAACTAATAATTCCCCAACCTCTTTGTTTTTTCTTCACTCAAATTCATAATAATCACACTGCAGTGAATATATCATATTGTCACATATATATAACTATTGGAAATATTTCAAGTGCACCGAGATTATCGGTGTTCCATATATTTTAACTGTTCATTTAAATTATAAAAAATATATATAATATATATTAATTAAAATCAACA
>NC_029785.2:136124673-136129181 GCF_000816755.2 Arachis ipaensis | reverse complement strand
GGTGCACTTGAAATGTTTCCGATTAACCACTGGTGTATATATATATAAACAAACATTTGCCTCATTTCCCTAGTTAAAGAAAAGAAAAAAAAAACAATTCCTCTCTCTCTCTCTCTCACCTTTCCTTCAATAATGGAAGAAGAGCATGCTCGTATGATCGAAGACAACAACAATTATAATGAATTTCAAGAAGTGAAGGAACAAAGAGAGGGAATAGCAATGGGGGAAGAGAAACAAGAGGAAGAGGAAGAAGAAGCGCTCTCACTCTGCGATATGCCGCTAAATCAAAACTCCAGATCGGCCAGCAAGTGCAACAGCATGGACGACGCGTCATTCACCAAGATCCTTCGTCGATCGCCACCGTCGTCATCGTCTATGACGGACACAACGGAGCTCTTCGAGTTCTTCAGCGGATTCAGCAGCAGCAGCAGCTCCGACATGTGCCCCGCTGATGACATCATCTTCTGCGGAAAACTCGTTCCGTTCAAAGAACCAACGCAGAACCATATGAGGAATCACGACGTCGTGGAAACGAAGAAACCGCCACTTCGTCGCCGAAGATCCGAGTCACTCTCCTCCGTCGTCACTCGATCGAACAGTGTCACCACCGGTTCTCGCCGCTTCATGATGAGGAACAGCAGGTCCTTGGATTATCGAAGGCTACACGAGCATTCCAGCTCCGCCATATCGCAGGTTCCGGAAGTTGATCGGAATTTGTCGTCGAGGAGTGTTGCGGAGGTTGCGACGGCGAAGAAGGCAATGAAGCCGCGGTGGTACTCTCTTGTGTTCGGAACAATGAGGGTTCCGCCGGAGATGGAGCTCAGCGACATGAAGAATCGGCAGGTTCGCCGGAACAGCTCCGGTGCGATGTTTCCGGCGATGGACTCCGGCGCCGCCAACCGGAGCTCCGGCAAGGTGTCATGGAAGATTCTAAAGGCGTTGAGTTGCAAAGACCACAGCAGTGTGGCCGTAACGACGTCGTTTGCTTTGCCGCAGGCTTCATAGGAGGTCACGTGATGTGCACGCTTTTTTTTATTTTTGGTATTGTGACGTGATTGACCTAGGGGATTTAGGTGGGTGACACCAACTGTTATTTGCATGCGAAGGGGTATTTTAGTCATTGAAGTGTTGCTTGGGTGTGAGGATAAATTAAAATGCGAATTTTAGTATCATATAATGATATGGACTTCACGGAGAAGGGAAGATTCTGTACAGTGGCAATCCATGAGGGCATAATCCCTCAGACTAAATGAAAGGATTTGTTTATTTATTATTACTTAGTATTTTCTTTCTTTTATCTTTTTTCTAAAATTGAAGTTATACTATTTTTGTCTGTTAGGTGGTGACAATTAATAATAGTAGTGAATGATAATCACGAGATCCCCGACAATGACAAGAAGAACGACGGCACCTTATGTTATGTTACATAGGCATCATAATTCAAAATTTGAGATGAATGATGTTATTTGGAACAAATTGATTTTAGTAACGAACTCTATTAATCTTTCGAATTTCCTAAACATAATTGACCATGGATTAAGTAGCATTACATGGTGTTTCCTATTCCTAGTTTCATAAGTTAGCCAGCATTATTGCATAATAATAATGTAGTGAAGAGGAAAAAATTGAAGAAATCAAAATTTGATTGATTCTTTCCTCTTTGGCACCTTTGTTTCTCAGAATTGCTTTTGCTTTTGAAGCAAGGATCATATGTCTTTACGAGAAGGTGAAACTTTTTATATCAATTCCTTATTCGTGGCGATATATTATCCCCACACGAATTTTAGAGACATAATAAATATGTATAATATTTTATTTTTATTTTATTTTATTTTATTCTTTTAAAATTTTTATGTTAGTGTTTTAGACAAATAATAGTATAACGAAATAATAACCAAATGAACATCTAACAAATCCGACGTTACGAGATAATGCTGGATATGTCATAACAGTCACACCAATCAAGTCACGAAATTGCCAAATCGTAACAATAAAAGCACGATATAAAGGTACTAAATGCTGAAAAACGGCGATTCCATGATACAGCAGGTAATAAAATCCAAATCTAATCACATTCTCAAACACTTAGCTAACATAAGTATCGAAATGTCTTGTAGATTGTCCTCTCGGCCTAATTTTACTTTCGCTGAAATTAAGATCTTGGATCTTTCAATTTTTCAGTGGTTAAAGTGTATTATTGTCGAATTAGTATAAGTAAAAGTAATAAATCAACTTCTAACATTCTAATTCACTTTGTTTCTTTTACCATGTTTCTCAAATGTTGGACAATAATATCCCTTTTAGTTAACACAAGACATATAATGCTACTAATTAGTAATTACCTTCTGCTCCCATTTCCTTGTCTTGTTATTATTAAGCCGAAAACTACAAGATAACCACAGTTAGCTTTAGTTAAAACGAGATGAAAATATCAGAGTTGGATTCAATACATTGCATTACACGTTGAGAACCACTGAAGAACCAACATAATTTTAGTCCCGTGAAGTGGATGGAGACTTCTTAATAAATAGAACCAATCAAGGACAATTGAACAAAGAAGGACATGCGATCGGTTTTTTATTTTTGCCCAAATTAAAATGATGGAATAATTGGCGAAACATGGAATATTGGTTGCGTGTATTAACAAAACATGCGTGACCCCACCATTACTCGATGCTCAATATAAAGCTAAAATCTTTCATTGATAAGAACAATATACCACTACGTATTGCACTAACGCAATTGGTTTTAATTTCCATTGTATTTTCACTTTTCTCTTGATTATTATTAATAGTACTATCTATGTTTTTCCTAATGATTATCATGCAGACAAGAGACAAGTAGCAATTCCTCATTGGAACAAACAGCACATACATAATAGTAATACTTGAACAGGAGAGATATGATTAATAAGATGAAATAATTATTAGTTACCTAAATGTATATACCTATAGTTTAAATAATTGGAGTTAATGTGTTCCACTTTACCTTCCGTGATAGCAGGTCTTTTCTCGGGTTTAGTGACACTAATTACCTAGATAAGTGGTAAAAAACTTGGGTAATTATAGTAATAAATCAGCTAAGACAATGAGTTATTTGAAGCGAAAGATTCTCTACTCAATCAGGACGAATCCAGAAATATTATTATGGGATTAATAATATATATAATATTAAAAAATTATGTAAAAAATATATATAATATAAAATGTATTATAAAAATATATCGATAAAGAATATAAAAAATATGTATGTATTTTTTATTAACGAAATGGTCGATTTTTCATATCATAAAATTTATCGATAATCTGTGTCAAATTTTTCAACAATTTTTTTAATATAATTAAAAGATAATTAGCAAAAAATTCATCTTTCATTTTGTTTCTGAGTTATTCTTCACAACATTCATAGCTGAAAAAATTTTTTTAGTTGTAGTAGTTGAAACATAGAGAATTAATACAAAATAAATCAAGAAAGACGCTCACAAGAAAAAAAAAATCCACTTTATGAGATTTGAAAAATTTTATTTAATTTAAAAATATTAGTAATAATATCTTTTCATATTTTTTTAATATTGTTACTTACTTTTTAGATATTAAAAATTATTAATATTTAAGTTAGATTAGACTTTTATTTATATTAAACTAAATATTAAATAAATTTTTTAAAAAATTAAATCATACTTAATAACTTATTACTATTAATTTTTTTTTAAAAAGTTGGGGGCTGAGGCCTCCACTCGCCCCTTATGTCCATTCCTGAGTGCCGGCGATATTGAAGAAGCTATACTTGTTTTTTTTCAAAGATATATCTTTTATTGCATTAAAGAACTTTATACTTGGAGTACATTATGTTAAGACAAAGGAATTTTTCAATCGAGATGTTAAATAAAATTTATCTAATGGGTAAAGGAGAGAAAGAAAACAATTAAGAGAGGAAGAAGTTCCAAAGAACTAGTTACTGCTGTTCATAGAGAAGGTGGTTTGAGAAAATAATGTCGCTGGTATTCCTCCTCCAACAATATCGCCTGAGACAGAATTTTCCCAGGTTTCTGGTGTTGGTCCTCAAAGACTAAAGCGTTCCGCGCCAACCAAATCTGCCATAGAAGGTAAGCCACCTGAGCACTTCTGATTCTGAAATTGGGTTTGGATTTCTCAGCTTCCATGAATTGACTCCACCAATCCCAAGCTTTTAGGTTAGGGTCGCGGGAAATAGTACTAGCTACTGGAGAGCTGTTCCAAATTTGAAGAACTTATGGGCAGAAGACAATGGCATGCATCGGTGTCTCCGGCGTTGATTGACAGCAGGGACAAAGGCTGTTAACTTATGGTAATTTCTCGTTCAATTTTGCTTTAACTGCAATGCCTTCATGGGCTAATCTCCAAGCAAATAATTTGACCTTTGGTGTTACTCTCATTTTCCATAAGGTCTTCCACATTTCTGAGTCTGCATATCGGGGATGGAGTGAATTCACTGGAGGGTGAAAGAATTGGTATGCTATACTATACCCA
>NC_029785.2:136120089-136124442 GCF_000816755.2 Arachis ipaensis | reverse complement strand
AATTAATACAAAATAAATCAAGAAAGACGCTCACAAGAAAAAAAAAATCCACTTTATGAGATTTGAAAAATTTTATTTAATTTAAAAATATTAGTAATAATATCTTTTCATATTTTTTTAATATTGTTACTTACTTTTTAGATATTAAAAATTATTAATATTTAAGTTAGATTAGACTTTTATTTATATTAAACTAAATATTAAATAAATTTTTTAAAAAATTAAATCATACTTAATAACTTATTACTATTAATCATTTTTTTTTTTAAAAGTTGGGGCCGAGGCCTCCACTCGTCCCATTATGTCCATAATATTATGGGTCTACACTGCTTGTTGCCTCTGATATTACATTGAAAGAAAGCCTTGCCTCTGAAGCAAGGAAGCTAAGAGAGTTATTAGTGAGTACCGAATACTAACACAATTATGTTCATGCGCATATGCCATTCATAATTGGATAGATACTTTTTTACTATATTCATCTTTGGATCAACTGAGTTAAGTGAGCAATGGCTTGTTGAACATGATGAAATGATCTATTATTACAACTTTTGGGACTGTTCCCGACCTTGATGTAACAATGATTTTCACTCAATGAACATAGATCAATGTAGCGTATGGATAAAAAAGATTAACTTTGACTATACTTTTGAATAATAAGGCCAATATTATTGTGTCTACAATGATAGTGAAACAAAATGCATTTACAGCTTTCTTAAAGAAAATGGGAAAAAAAGGGTTTCTATAAGAGAGATACAATCAATCTAATTCAGCACCGTACTATGAGTAGAAAGCATCCATAAGGTGGCAAAAACCAATTACAAGCATGATTGTTCGAAATCAATGGAAGATAATCAACCTTAAAATAATTAATCTCCGTTTTCGAATGATAATTAATTTTCGTTCGTGTTCACTTTTAAAATTTTATTTTTCTACAAATACATATCAACCCAGCAATGTAACATTACTATTGTTTACCAATCACACCAGTCAAATAAATGGATGGAAGATAATTTTGTAATTTACATTTTAAGTTTTATAACTCCAATATATTTCAGTTATTTTCTTAATCAAGGAATTTAAGTGTTCAGTTAGTTAAACACGAAAGGAGTATTCAGTATTATAGAAAAGTTTGAATTTTAATTGGTTCCACCTTTGGAACATTACTCATTTCTTCACATGTGCTATGAACTCAATAGTATAGTACATGATCCACCATACTTTAGCTGCTCATAAATTTTGAAATGAAACTTTCAATTTACATATATACGTGATAAATGTGTTTAGATTTTGTAGCATTTTCGGATATATAATTCAGTAAAAATTAAAGGAAAAGCTGCTGCTGAATTCATCAAAAGGTTATATAATTGTGGGGGAGAAACTGCTAGAAAAGAAAATATGAAAGGATAAAAAAATAGTTCAGTATGCATTGCACTTTCCAACTTCTTACCAACCCTATCATAATGCAAGTTTAGAATTTCAAATACCCAAGGGTCTCTTCCCATACTTGTAAATGGATCCCTGTTAGCAAACTCTTAATTTGACTCATGTTCCAAAACATTAGAATATCGATTGATTCTCCTCCTTCTTAACTGATCCATAATGGGATGACATCCGAATTGAAAATTACAGGAAGCTGAGGAGGATAATGAGTATTATTTTCTAGATATCAATTCGTAGAGTTACCCATTTTCTAGAGGTCAAATGCATGTGAACTCCACTCTCAATACGTGACTACCCTAAAAAAATTCTGACATGAAGACCATAGCACAAGACAGTAATCATTATGTTTATGCAGGATCAATTTGATAATACCATTTCCATTTAGGAGATTTAACTCTCAATACAAAGCATATCTACAACAAAATCTTATCAAATTAGAAGTGACATTATAAAAAATAGAGTGACAATATCCATTCCATAAAAAGATTGTAAAGGATCATATTACACACTTGTCTGCACTTTCTAAATGGACATTACTGAAGTAAAATGATGGGTTGAAATGTTCCATTGTTGTTAGTCAACATTTCTTAAGCAAGACCTAAAAAATAGGTAAGTTCTCTAGTATCCGAAGTGATGCCGATGAGTAAACAAAGTATTTAAAAACGAAAATTTAAGGAAAGCACTAGCAGCTGATTTCATGTTACCTTTACTTCACATCCCCAATGTCATCAACAACATACCAATTATAGCATCTAATATTTACTATACCAGACTTAGGCTTGGTTTGGTAAAGCTTTTTGAAAAGGTGTTTGTGCTTTTTAAAAGCTCAAGCACCTTATTTTGTGTTTGGTAAATAAAAAAGATCATGTGCTTGTGCTTGCAGCTTTTAAAAGATCAGGTACTTTTGAAAGCACCTAAGATAGAGCTTTTCAAAGTTGGCTTGTGCTTTTCAAAATTTAAAAGTCTAATATAACCTCACATGTTAACTAATTTTCAAATTTAATACTTGCATTTATGTATATTATAGTATTTTTAAATTTTAAAAGCTATTTTACCAAATGCAATTGTTGTTGCTTGTATTTATTAAAAGTAATTTTTAATTTGATTTACCAAACATAAATGCTACAACTTTTAAAAAGCCATCTTTTAAAAGTTAGCTTTTATAAGCTACTTTTGAAAAGTAAAAGCTTTATCAAACTAAGCCTTAGTACAGTCCAAGCTTAATACTTCGCTAAGAGCAAAATCCTTGCCTAGAGTTCAACTAAAGAGATGCATGGATAATTGGTTTCTTGAATCCGTGCAACCGCCAAATATTGAAGCAATGGTTGCACCTTAGCTATGCCTCAAGAATGCTCATTTTGAAGGATTCTTAAAAATGCAGCTCAGTGTGACATTACGAAAACATCAGTACTCATACTAGATCTAATAGCTAGGACCTATACTATACTGTTGCTGTTACTATCTTCAGAAGGTGTTGTTAATTAATTAGTCATCTCTGGTGGTAAATAATGCATTGTGAAGAACAAGTGAAATCCATTGATGTGAAGTATATGACAACAACACAAAGAAACAAAGATTTTCAGACTAATCAGTGCAAGGTACATGAGTACAGGATCAAATATCCAAGAATGCTATATGAACACAACCCAACCAAACCATACAATCTCATTATAACAAAATTAAAGGAGAAAAAAAAAATACAGCCCCCTTATAATCAACTATCTGATTACAAATCAATTGCACATGTAAACCCCACTCTCCAATTTATGACTAACCTCATAAAAGTCTGTCTTACCCTCAGAGGCAGGCCGTAGACTAACTCCAGAAAATGATTGAGCTCCTTGTAAAGAGAATTTCACATACCCAACCACCTCAATTTCTTCATCACCTTCACTAGAATCTACCGGCATCCTAGCTCTCAACCTTCCAGGAGTGCCCTTTAACGGGATCTCCGAAATAAGCCACCTCACTTCCTTTTCAGTCCTATTCAACACGGCCTTTGGTGAAAGTTTCAACAGTGTCGGGTCAACCGGCAGTTTAAGAATGAATGTAACATCAGTCAGAGGAGTCAGCAAATCAGGGTTTGAAGCATATTGTATCATCACAGAGAGTAAACTTCCAGTATGTCGTTTTATAAGCCGAACCCTCAAAGGCAATGGTGTCAGCCTCGGCAGCAAACTATACTTGATTATCGGTATAGGCTCCTCTGAGGCTGCAGTCCTTACATGAAACATCCCATTACCAAGGCTACTAACACGAGAACTCTGCAAAGCAAATCTCTTAACAGCACTAGTTCCCTCAACCCGGAATGAGAATTCAGTTTCCTTATCACCAGCAGTTTTAGGTGGCAAAGTCCTGAGGTAAACAACACCCATCAATCCAACCCTTGCAAGCAATGATTCCCTAAACTCTGCACTAATCTCCTCCGAGATATACATCTCAGGACCCTTCATGCTTGTCACCAAATTATCAAGTGGAGTACCAGCACCGCTACCGGCAGCACCCGGTTTAGTTGCAGCATCAGGACCTGTCTGCAACAATTCTAACCCACCTAGACCTTGCGGTTTGGGAGCCTTGGATGGACCCACAAACTCCGAAGGATCAAGCCCACCACCCCAAGCATCATTGAAACCTTCAAAAGCTTCACCAATAGAAGCTTGCTCTTGACCAAACTCAACCCCACCATAATTCCCTTCAAACCCTTCAACATTTATCTGCGTAGACTGTGTCGCCTCTGGCGGAGGCAATGTAGTTACCTCAAGCCCCGCCAATGCCAACGTCAAATCAGTAGCAGAAGGATCCTTCGTCTTCTTGAACCCACCCGCAAGATCCTGAGGCTTGTTAATGGCGTCACTGGCGGCAAAAGGGTCCTTTTCTGCCGCAGCCTCCTCCGGCTTTTGCTGCGCCTCGTCC
>NC_029785.2:136113507-136120070 GCF_000816755.2 Arachis ipaensis | reverse complement strand
AAGCTCAAATCGGGTGCCAGAGAAGGCATCGATCGCGGCCTGTTGCTCGAGCGAGTGGATCTCGACGGCTGACCAGGTGTCGGCTCCGCGGATCTTGTTCTCAGTGTCAACGGCAGAGTGGACCATCTTGGCAATAGATTCGCCGTGCAGGGTGGCGAGCATGGCGGCGAGGCGGATGTTGCTGACGCCGCGGAGGACGATATCCAGAGCCATGTAGATCTCAGCGTACTTGCGGCTGAGCTTCTCCGGCGTGACGTCGACGCCACGACAGGCGGTGACGACGACGCTGACGGCCTGGTTGACGATGTGAATGCACTCGAAGACGTTAACGGAGTTATCATGGTCGGCGACGGTTATTCCAAGGACGTAAATTCCGTTGACCAGGCGATACACGATTCGGTAGCGACTCTCGACGCCGACGATGACCTGGCCACTGGACGCGGCGAGGGGGTCATCGCCGATGGACTCTGCTGCGTAGGCGTCATCGGGGACGGCATTGGGGTTCTTTGCGCTGGCGGCGAAAGCGTGGCGTGTGTGACGGAAGGCGGAGAGTGCACCGAGGGCGCGTGAGGGTGGGAACCACTCGCGCGTCTGGAGGAGGATGTCAGATCCGTTTGCCGGTTGTAGAGAGAGCGCCAAGCAAGACATCGGCCGTTATAACGGATTTGGATCTGTTAGGGTTGGGTTTAGAGATCCAGGTTTTGGCAATTGCAGAAATGGGAACTTGTGTAGTATTCGATTAGCATTACTCTAGCTTAATTGGATTGTAGAGTCGATAGGGTTCTGATCGAGGTTGAAGGAACGTTTGGCATTCTTGATTTGAGAATTGTCGCTTGGAAGTTGAAGAGGTGAAGAACTGCGTTTCAGAACAGCTGAGACTCGCTTCGGAAATCTACAGCATTTCTTCTTCTTTTTGCTCAACTTATTGGGCCGAATAGTCCATAGACAGGCCCATATCTTGTTTGTAGTGAACAGCACCATTCCATTTGTAGCTGCTATTATTATTTGAGGAATGGTAGGAGCCAACAACTTTTGTGATTTGTAGCCATCAAATAGCCATCAATTATGGTTTTAATGGTGTAAGATTGATGTGAGATTTCATCCAATGGCTCATTTTTCTTTGCTAGTTATATACTGTATTATGCAATTTGCTATTCTAATGATAGTTATACCGTGTTTAGATAACATCTAATCATCACCGAGAGTCTAATTATTTTGCTTTGCTGTATATCATATTGTAGTTTCGTCGATTTATAAGTTAGGGATAAAGTTCAGCCATAGTCTCGAGTATAATTATGAATGAATTATCAGTTCTTCCTACAACGATGCTTAATTTGTCCTTTTTGGAATGAATTTTGATGTTTCATTTGTTCTTCAACAAAACATATTTCATGATCTCAAACCTTGATTGTTATCAACACCAGTGAGCTAAACACTTTTATATTCATAAATTAACATTGTTACAAATTACAAGCCCCTCAAATCCTTTTCATTTATTTATTTATTTATTTTTTTTGGTTTCCCACGGTATCCCCCAACCCGACAGGTCAAGGACTAATCCGTCGCGGTACTGAGCTCCATTTAAGGGTTTGCCGCTGGCCAATGAGTTACTGCATGCACAAGGCGGAATTCGAACCCCCACACTTGCTTAAGCGGACTAGTGAGCTAACCACTAGACCAACCCAACTTGGTTATCCTTTTCATTTATTAGATTGCGTACAAACAGCTAAGCAACTTGGGCATATATTAAACATGTACCAAAGTAGACGTAACATTATAAATGTTTAGTATCTGTATCTCTATGCTGCTACCAATGATAAATTTTCATAGACTTCTCGTGATAGCTAGAGTCAAATTAAATAAATATAAGTTGCACCCGAAAGTAAGTATAAGTGGGAGGGAGAAACAGTGTGGAACTTGCATTAAATATAAGATGAATGTATATACATTTGATACGATATGATTTAGTAGGAACTCCTCTAATCCATGTAGCATGGAGTTTTGTTATCCTTATCCTATGAGTATCCACACATTGGTTGGTTTAATCTCAACTCAACAACCACAAAACAGGAGAAGACTACACTGACTCTGCTGCCCCATTGAACAGACTTGGCTAATTGGCTTATTGAATCCCACATATTCTCTGTATTACTATTTTGTCTCGGGACAATTATCTTATCAAACTGGGCCGACAGACAATAGTGACCCTCCTTATGATTCATGAGGACGAGTAAAGCCCTGCAACAAATGCCAAAAACAATCCATTCATGTAATGAAACTCCCCAATTACAAAGCATAACAAGAAAAAAGAATAATCAAATAATATCGTTTTAATTTCCATGCATTATCACTGCGCTGCATTATCAGCTGATTATAACATTTCAATTTTGTAAAAATCAGAAGTAAGAATTTTCTTTGAAATGAAGCATAGATGCTATGTTTGGGCGGAAAGAAACATGAAAGCTGTCTGCACGTGTTACTTGTGGAAAAATTCACATGTGAATTAAATATCTTGCTAAATGACAATGAACCATCTGATGAAGCAGGAAATGGCAGCATTCATTGTCTCCAGCCAAGTTTATGTTAAGTATGTACTATGTACTAACTCACAACAAACTCATGTTTGTCTACTTGAAATATTTCAGATGTTATATATAACTGAAACACAAGTTCAAGATTGTAAAATTACCTCTTGAACTGGTTGCTTGAAGCAGCTGTTTAACTCAACTTGAATAAAGCACAAAGGGAACTGCAGTGTAGGAAAAGAAAATACCATTGATTAGCAGCATGGTTTAATATAGAAACTAAGATAGCAAAATCTTTAGCATAGAGGTCTAACACAGGCAAAAAGACTAAAATGATTAATCTTGTGCCAGAAAAAAGATAGGAGTACAGAAAGTGTGAATATCTTGTGAAAAACTCAACCAGCTATTTAATACCTTATGTTGCTACTATATATAACAATATATTTGTGTTAAATGTGTTCACTATTGATCATCATAATCAAGATTCTACAAATAAAAAGTTTCATGATCTTCTAAAAAAGGTTTATTACTCAACCATAACTCATCACCCGTTTACAGAAAAAATATGGACTCCTAATTTAATACAACATTTTTAACAAGGATATGTGAATAAAGCTAATAGAAGAAAAAAGTAGAGACAAATGTCATGCAGATGAAAGTTTTTAGGACCTGGACGTTGAAAAGCTTACCAATGAGAAAAATGGTCAACAATAGAGCAAGTTTAACTTGAACAGAACAACCTTGTCGAAGTTGCAGGGGACTTTGAAATTGTCTGTGACTCAAACCAATACGCCCAAAAAGCTGCAGGGTAAACAAAAAACTCATTAGCATCTACGAGGAAATCATAAATATCAATTTGTGAACATGTTTCAAAATTGAAGAGCATAAACACAGCATCATAGACATTGAGTGATTGAATAAAATTCAAATTTTATTTTACATGCATCTATTTCTTAGAACATTATTCATCTAACCTGATTGAACCTAAGACCTGTCCGCATGGCCTGAGGTTCTTCACATTTTTGTTTCCAGAAGAGAGATCTGAATCCTCTCCCTTTCGGAGCTGCATCGACGGTCCATGCAGGTTTAGTTCTCTGTACATCTTCATTGGCAATTACAATTTTCAAAGCACCATATCCTGGTGAACTCCATGTCTTCCTTGTACTACTTGTTCTATCTGTCTGAGAAACTATGTCATCACTATCTCTAGAAACAGCATCTGTTTTTATTTCTATTGCATAATCTGCATCTCTCTTAACAGCAATAACATCCTTCGAAGCCTTTTCACTATCAATGATATCCCACTTGAAGGCAGCAGCATTTGCATTTAGATTCTTATCTTCAATGTTGCCTTGTCTCTCCAAAAATGAGCTTTTCGAGGAAGATGTACCCTGTAGGCATTCATCCTTATTGTTTTGTATGGTCTGAGAAGTTCCGGATAGAAATGCAGCCAAATCATCTCTCTCTTCTTCATCAAGGTTTACCCACCGAAGCGGTTGCTTACCTTCCTCAGAGTAAGATTCCCTCAGCGCTGTTTCAACCTGTGAAATTTGGCTTTCAATGGCATAAATAAACTGCCTATGCCTGGTGGTTGTAGTGTCGTCACCATGTCGGTAGCTTAGCTGGACAGCTTTCTCAAATTCTTCCAACTATCTCGGCATGTTCAACAAAAGGAAAATTAGGAAGAAAGATTCCAGAAAATAAAGGAAGAGAGTTGAAAAATAGAGAATCTATAATAAGATAATTAAATACTTTTTAGTGCAAACATATATATTCAAGTAGGTTAGGGATGAAGAGGAACTCAAAATTAATGATAATAAACAAAAGATTATTGACAAACCTGCCATTTTGCAGTACCCAAAGTAGTTTGCAGCTCTCTACTCAGTTCATAAAATTCCTCAGGTGTTGATCTTTCTCTCTTCTCTCTTAACCATGCCCTATATGTAGATTCCATTCTGCAAAGGAGTAGAGAAAAATGAAATTCACGAATAACAGAAATTACATACTCCGATATACTTCTAAAAGGAGTTTCCAACAAAGAACATAGCATGCTGATGCTGGGGGAAAACTAATTAGAATATGTGAATCTATGGCATGTTGCTATGCACATCATTTTAAATGCACAATTACTCAAGCTAGATACTGGTATATGATTAACAATATAAGAAACCAGCTCCATGGACGTTATTTAACATAAAATTCAACGAGTCTCGTGATTGAATCAATCAGAAACAACAAAAACACCATCACACGCAACAAAATAAATATTAAAAAAAGGATTTTTTTTTTTTTTTAAATGGAATCGGAGGTTAGGAACGTACATATCAGCTGATTCCTGCACCTCTTCAGCTGCAGAGAAGAAGGCGTCCTTTCGCCATAGATCGAAACTATTAGCTACCAACATCTTCAGAAACAACACAACACAAAACCCTCCACGAAAACCAAATCAATCCACCCTCAGAAGGAAGAAAACGAAGCTTAAATCCTTCCAAGCGCAAAGGAAAGCTATATCCGGTGAAAATAAACAACACAAGCAGTTAGGTAGGTAGATTCGCTCGTAGATTAGGTTCCTTCTCTCTCTCTCTCTCTTCGAAGTTATGGCGAAGCAAAGCGAAGAAAGAAGAGAGAGAAAGAAACCTTCACAGAGGGAAAAGAGAGAGAAAGACGTTTAAGCGACCCCTGTCTCCTTTTTATTCCGGGCACTGTCTATGCATAACCGGTTGGGTGTCATCACCTGTGGAAGCCTCCACAGTAAGCCGCCTCGATCTATCTGCCACGTGTAAGATCCGATCAAAACCAATAATATTATTTGACGTGTCAAGTTCTTATTGGGTAGCGGCTTCAGGGAGTTTTTGGGGAAGGTTGGAGGGACTAGGAAAGCAATTTCTTTTTTTTTTTTCTTTTTTTTTTCTCTCTTTCGGTTCTAAATGTGGTTAAAAAATTTTGATATGGAAGTAAAATAAGTGATATATTTTAACATTGTAATTTCTGATATTTTTTAAAATTGTAGGAGTACACAAATCGGACTGTGTTTAAAAAAATTAAAAAAATTCAGAGTATACAAATCCGACCATTCGATTTGTGTTTAAAAAATTTAAAAAACAGTCATCACAGTCTGATAAAACACCCTATATTCCCATAACTATGTCATATACCATTACTTACTCCATATCAAAATTAAAAAAATGCCCAAACTTTAATTTAGTAATTTACTCTTATATTATATAGTTTGGTGCAACCACATAATAGATAATACTTATGAATTTTATTTATTTTCTTACCGCACAACATTCTATATGAATATTTTCAGTTTCATTGGTAGTTTTGACTTGTGATTTAGCTGGCTATAGTAATGCCATTATGATAAAGGCAATGTTTCCTTCTTTTTTAGGTGGCTTCGTACACAAAATAGACTATAAATATTAATATAATTTATATATTGCTTGCGTTTGAGTCATATATTAACTAATTTCTAAATTAAAAATAATATCCCCTAATATTCTCCTAAAAGATATGTTTAAGAAGAATACGGCCATTTGCACCTAAAATGCATCCTAGTCACACTTCACTTACCAACCTCTTTTTCCCTCGAATGTTGGGTGGCCTGAAACGAGAATATGCTTTATTTCATTCTTCTTTATTACTTATCTGATCAGCTTCTATAATTTAAACTTACTTGTTATGAATTCATGAGGTTGAAGGGTTGAATGAACTTATTAGTCTTTTATTCATATTTTAGCATGATTAGGTTTAAACTTTAAATGCAATACTACTGAATTGCTATACAAAGAATATTACACAAATTTTATTATTTTTGCGCCAATCATTTTAATCTGTTAGATACACGAAATATGTCACCATCACAACCGGAAATTTTATTTTATTTGGACACAAAGGAAAAAATAACAAAAAGGTATATATATCGGATCAAAAATTTTTAAAGTGAAATTGGTAAAATAAAAAAATATTTTTAAATTAAGATAATGAGACACATATTTTATAAAATTTATAAAATTAATAGTGATTAATTTTTTATTT
>NC_029785.2:136103945-136112703 GCF_000816755.2 Arachis ipaensis | reverse complement strand
TTATTACTCTATCAATTTTTTCATTTTAAAATTTAGATGATCCAAATTCAAACCTAAAAGTAGTAGTCTTTTTTCTGTGATTAAAAGAAATAGCAATTCATGATTCACATGATGTATAATTTAACGAAGTCAACACACTTGTGAACTAGGAGCGATAAGCCAAAAAGAATCAGGACTGGTGGCGACCAGATTAAACGATGCATATAATTATTGTTAATTAATGTTACTGTTTGGAAGTATTATGTCAATTTTAAGACATTTTTATTGGGTCGAAGTCAAATTAAGATAGCCGAATACTTTAATCCAGATTTACCCTAATTCAACGCAACGTAAGCCCACGCAAGTAGTTATAATAATCAAGACTCTTCCGACCGCACATTTTAAAGGTAGTGCATGCCCCATTTTCTTTAATTTTGTTGGGTTTACAATGCGCATGCTTTTTATTTAAACCAACATTTCATTATTGCAACTGCAAGTACTCTCCACCTAGCCATAGCAAAAGAACACGTAGCGCAAATGGTTACAAGAAGCAACTGCTCTGGTCTCTAAATAAAACTCTCTAACCATCTACTCTCCACCAACTAAAATAATACATTCTGAGCTGCCCGCGTGGGTAATCAACATCGACCATAACGAGTGACAAAGCCAGCCTTATAGGCGTATATTTTTTTTTGACAATATGTAGTTAACAATTTCATTTACTCAACAAAAAATAATATTTTTGGTTAACTGATTTCTTTGTTTTCTATCATGTTGGCTACAAATCTAGTCGTGTAATATGACTTTTTTTTTTACTCCATTTTCCACAGTGCTATCCTAAATCTTCCAAAGAATCTCGTTATCGTTACAACTGGTGTCCGCGTCACAAACAACAATCCATGGTGATCAATTAGCCTCGTGTGTCCTCAGCCATGCACTTGTTTAATTCATTCGTCAACATGTTGACACCATTATGACATGAGCTTGAAACAGAACACGCAATTCGTCTTTGTAGATTCTTAAAATCCATTGCCAATTTTCCATCCCAGCTGCAGTTTTCTCTGACAACGACGGCATGTGATAATATCAGAATTTATTTTTTTTTTAGTTTTTGCAGAAATGCAGTAATGGCCCTCACCTGTCATCAAAATCGGTCTCACCCATGTTGTCAATCATGTCATCAAATATATATATTAGATCTTCAAGAATTTGCAGCTCATTTTCCAAGTTTTCTTGCAACTGCAAAAGAAAAAAGATGATATAGAAAAAAAGGTGATGCAATATATTTTAACTAAGGTAGGATTTTGAAAATGAAGAAATGTTATATGCAACATCTCTGAGTACATTTTTCTCATATTTTTTCACTTTTGATATTAAAAGTGATTGATAAAAACTTTATAAGAATAAAAATCTCTCTTATATCATAAAAAAAATTGTACACAAAGTGATACTAACATCATTTCTCTATGAAAATAGGGTAACAAATTAACAATGAGCTTGCTTAGAGGGTTAATAACAAGTTTTTTTCTCTCTCTCATTAAGGTCAAACTACCAATGCATTGCACACGCGAAACCTACAATTCAAAACTGTAGAAGGCAGATGACACCTGAAATCTAAAAATTTGAAAACAAGAAAAGGTTAAAATTGGGAGAAGGAACAGTACCAAGGTCTTCGTATTCAGCATGGGACTTCGAGATCTCCGAAGATGGTCCAATAATGGAGAGGGAAGGCCATAATAGAATAGGCTGTGATTGTTGGAGAGCCAAGTACCACGCACCATGTGAGTCGTCCAGTTGGGCGGGCATTTATCCTCAACATAATCAACATCAGAACCATCAATATCTGCAAAATGACAGTTAGAATGTCCTATCTAACAGCACACATAAGCAAGCTTACAACCAAAAGCACGTTAAATTCTGGAAGGGGGCATTGATTGAGATACGTATACGGCATAATATTACTACCTAATGGAATGGTATCATATGGGTTGTCTCCTCGCGGTAAGAAACCATAGAAGGTAATTAGATGAGAACTGGAGAAGTTCCCATAGCTTAAGCAGCATTCTTCTCCAGATTTGCATGGTCTTGATAGCCGAAATTTCAATGAATTTGTAGTAGCATCTACTTTGCCATAGTGCAAAATATGTGGGCACAGCTGTTGTCAGGTACCAGAAAAGAAATATAAGAGAGAAAACATTTAAAGGGCTCATAAGGTAGCTATGAAGATCAGTGATATTCTTAATAAGAAAAGCCAAATTGTACAATAATCAATTATATTTGGGGAGCACATCAGGCATCATCAAATGGCAGTTCTCAAAAATGAAAAACCAGCTAGAAGCAATATATGCCAGCCCAGCTGCAGAGAATGTTCTATTCTTAATTAAGTACTAATCCACAGCCCAGGTATTTTACAATTTGGTTACCTTTTTTTCCAAATACAGCAGCCAATGCACAATACGTAAATAGTCTTTTATCAAAATATTCAATAATGGGAGACAAATAAGGGACAGGAAATGATAAAAAGAGAAGATTTATATACTGAATGATTAAGAAAGCCAGCTATAGGGATCAAGCATGTCGTCAGCTTTCCATCAGGGAACATTATCTTCATGCTATTGGAGTAAAAAAGTTCACAAGCCCATAAAAATTTCTCCCATGTATACAGCTCTACTGGAAATATCTCAGGGAAGTTGTTACACAAAGCAGGGAACAACTCGTCATACTGAGCATGCAGGTGCTGCCACAAAGAAGAAAGAAACAACATTCTCTACATGTCAGCAACCTTTAGCAGCTTTAGTATTTAATGAAACATTGAACAGAAGCATAATTAACGCGTAGGAACATGTTCTTGCAAATTCCAAATGACCTGTATTTATAGCCACTAAATACTTGTGTAAATCTTCTTAGTAGTTTCCAATTCTGGCTTATATTGTTTTTCACTTTCAAAAGCATCCTTAGTTACAACAGATACATGGCTTAACAATATTTCTAACTAAAAAATCAAGCCCCAACTAAATTACTAAGTTTAGCTTAATTGTTTAACTACACCTCAAAGGAAGGCAGAACCTTCAGTTCAGAGCAGATCAAATTAGAGGTCGAAACCTTGGATAACTGATTACCTGTCTTGCTTGCATTATCTCTTCCAACAGCAAGGTTCCATCTAACATTGTAATTGCTTCAATGCCAAAACTCAATCCTGTGAAGCAAAAAATATCAAGGCTATATGGAAAAAAGAGGGAAAGAATAAAGAAAATTCACAGTGGACAGTGCTTTCCATTCAAGGCTGTATATTTGTCATATACTTTATATCTTATTCAGGTATCCCAGATGATTATCCCGAACATCTGTTTACATTTTAAAACCTTGCTCTCCCTTAACCCCAAAAACAAAAAAGGCTCTTTATAGAACCAAACTAACATCCCGCCTCATCAGGCTTCATCAGGCTTAAATGCACAGTAAAGCCACACTAGTACAATGGAAGTATGGAATAAGGATGGAGTAATCAATCTATACATGAAAACTCAGTTGCATCAGTAGCTACAAAGGTTTCATTCAAAGCCATAGAAACAATTGTAAGGGCTTCAAGTATAAAGGCAAAGCATCACGAAGACCAACAATTTTGGAGATGCATAAAACATTTATATGTTTATGTGCATAATGCATGTGATACTTTAGTAAGATTACCTGTATTGAAGTTTTCCGGGAGTGTGTCAAAGTATGTTTTGAATTTTGAATTGACGTTGTACTTCTCTTTCATACTCCACAGCAGCAATATTGTTTCTGAAGATATGCCATCAACCTCTTTTAAGACATGATACTGAATTGGATAAGAAGGAAAAATATCAAATATTAGCTGAAGTGCCAAGCATGTAATATTTATCATCTTTAATTTTTTTAAAAAAAAAACACAATGTAAAGTGGAAACTAGGGTAACTTGAAAATATCTCCATACCCTTACCAAATCACAGAAATCAATATCCAATTATGTTGTAAATCTTCCCAACAGAGGCAGCAATTGCTCCCATTTGGTAAAGGTATAGAAATATTTACTAGCAACCTATTTGACATTATTTGGTAAGAAAGAAGCTAAATGATGTGTAAGGATAAAATAGGCATTCATGTTTAAGACTGAAACAAATTGGAACCATGCCAAATTGGAGATAAAACCAATGCTAATGCAACAAAAAAAAGGCAGATGAACAGTAACCAATAAATATTTTGTTTGCTATGAGTGACAGTTAGTCCATTCTAGATTTCTTAAAGTTGAAAACAACCTGTCTCAACTGTTTTAGCTTTAACATACCATATCAGTTTCACAAACAAGCTCCTCGGAAATGATAATGGAACTAGGAATTTCTAAAGCAATGTCTCCAACTTTGAGATCCTCCCTCGCTATTGCACCACGTCCTGCACCTTGGACATCTGTATATGTTAAGGGGAAAAGAAAGTTGTATCACATTTCCTAAAGATAAAATCCGTGAAAATCAAAGAAATAATCTCTAAAGTCTAAAACCAACTAATAAATAAGCAAGCAATTAAAAAACATATAAATCATAACAAAACTTACAAGCAATTTTTAGCTGTGTCCTTACACCATTGCTTTCTGCCCATTTTATCAGGCGTTCTTCCTGGTCAATACCATGGTCTCTTTCAACTATTCCCTTCACACTATTCTTATCCCCAAAATCAGAAATCAAATCAAGAATTGTTTGTCGTAACAATTCCAGGATATTTGTATGGAGATTTGTACAAGAAGAAAGTGATATGTCAACAAGTGAAAGAATTGAATCGAAAGCCTCTAACTCATTCCTGGGGCTGTAAAACTCCACTAAAGGACATCCATCATCTTCGGCAAAATAAAGTTCCAGCTGCAACTCAATATATCAGTTAATTCATATAAGTTGATGACATCCCCAAAAGTGAAAAATAGAGTAAATAAAGGAGCAACCCAACAAACAATTGCAGTGCGGTGTACTCAATGTTTTCTTGATGAATAAAGCACAAACACACTTACATACTTCATACTTGCATATTTCTGGTATTGTAAAGAGAATTATTTGAAATCAAAGAGGAGTGTAAAATCTCTAGGCTACCTCAATCCCCTTACTACAGCTTGTCTTTGACCTAAGATTGATATTGAATAACTGAGTTATTAGGGAAACCAGAAAGGGAAGTACCTCATTTAACTGTATAATTCGCGCAATCTGCAGTAAAACCTTTACGGTAGCATTCACCCAACCAGGCTTTGAGGTATCCTTGAGGTATATTCGTTCCTTGGGTCGAAAACCCTTATTTTCTAGTAATTTCTGAGGAATCATGCAGATTAATCAGTTTTGTAGGACAGATTAGGACTCATACTAAATAAAATCAGAACAAAAAGAAAAGGATAAGATAAGGCACACATCGATAATGCGGCTAAATCATGTTAAAAATATATTGCCTTAAATTTCACACACATGAAGACATATTATGTGTAGTTCGCTGCCTTTTCATATTTGAAATTTCTTAATGAGAAACATCGATAAAGTTACTTATTAGAAATATAAATTTCCTTTAATCATGTCAATCTGACAGCTTTATCCTTATGAATTATGGAAATACTACAAACAAAAAATTATCTATAAGATGTCGAGAAAAAGAAAATGCAATATTTAAGTGACTCAATATCTGAGTTTTACCTTCTTTTGTTCAAAGAAAAGATCGTTTTCAGATAGTTCAATAACAAGTGAGTACTCCTCTCCAGTATCCATTACTACAGCTGCAACGAATAGTTTGAAATTACAAATTCATCACAATTCAAAATATCTAAAATAAATAATTATGATATCACTCTAAAGTCTAAACAAAAACAATAGTAATAATTCTTGGCGCCTTATAAATAATACATTTACCATAGACTGCAAAATTTCCAAGTACTGAAGAAACCATACTTAAGTTACACTTATTCGTTATTACTTATTTCCAATTGAAGTATATTCCTATATCGCATTGCTATTTGCCACTTTTCTCTTTGCAAGTACGGATTAGATTCATTCAATTTTCACACATGCAAATCTCAGAAGGCAATACTGAAAATTCTAAAATAACGAAGGAAATACAATAACAAATGAAATGCAATTGGAACACGAAGTGAAAGCAAAAACAATTATAGCTTTACAGCGATTGGTAAACTCGTGTTGCCTAGCAATGGCATTCTACACATTCACAAAAATTTATACATCGTATATTCATATCAGTAAGGAGCAAGTACAGAATGAATTTCCGCGGTGTCTCTGAGTTATAGCAGCGATTTTTAGTTTTTCATTTCTTCATTTTTCCGAAATCAGTAGTATCATTGGTTGCACTTTCTTAGCAACTAAACACAAAACTCAAATTTCATATCAGAATCGAAGGGGAAAAAATTACCGGAAGGAAGGAGCTGGAAAAGAAAGCGCAACTACTTGAGAGTTGAGAGGAGCTTCGGATACGGTTAGAAAATGAAGCTAGGCTCGGTTCGTCGTTTTCTAACAGCTGAAGCCGCCAACGAAGCACGAGAGTTTGAGCGGCAAATTTTAGTGAGTGACTGAGTGAGTGAATGAGGGAGGAATGGAAACGTGTTTAGATCAGTGAGCTTCGCGGGATGATGGGCCTGTTCAGTGTATAATGATAATTAATTATTGGGCCACCTAATATTGGGCCTGATGGACTCTAAATTGTAACGGATGCCTTTGGTATTGGGCCACCTAATATAGGATCATGCATGTTAGGAATTAACCGAGGTATATAAAAATAAAATAAACAACCAAGTTGGATTGGTTTAGTGGTTAGTTCATCAGTCCGTTTAAGCAAATGTCAAAAGTTTGAATCTCGCCTTGTGCCCTTAAATAGAATTCAGTATCATGACGAATTAGTTTTTAACTTATCAGATTGGAAAATATCGTAAAAAAATAAATGAATAAATAAAATAAGTAAGACTTTTCGCATATAAACTTTTGTAATTTATTTTGATCCCATGAAAAAGATATACTTTTAAAAATGATTGTTATGTATGCATTGCATGCCATTTAATTACGGTCTTGAGTTCCGAGTTACAACCTGAAGATTTAGTAGGCCTTGAAAAAGAGAGGATTTGAATTAAGGCTCTCTTTTAAAGTTTATTCGCTGTATTGATTAAACAGAAGATTTTTTAGTTTTGTCTCCTGTAACTGTAGAGATAAATGAGGAAAGAATAGAGAGATTCAAAGCAAATATTATGATTCAATCTCAATGTGTAATGAGGTCCACGATTAGTATTCATCATAACAATAACGAAATCTCACTACATCCAATTTAAGATTATAATCACCAATACCAAGACCAATACAAAGACAAACAAAGCAATAATTTCATGTTTCACGAATCAACACCAAAACCAAATCAAATCACTAAGATCAAACAAAACCAAGAACAAATTAGATCTGAATCTATGTTGTCTTTTTTTTTTTTTTTAGTTTACGACTTTTTATTCATAAACTTTTTTAAATAATCTCTCAATATATCATGTCTTTTTCTTAGTACTAGAAAGATTCAAAATTAAATATCAAATACAAACTAAAGTGAAGAAGAAAGACACTCAATGATGCAGTGTTTAATTTTTAAATATTCTCCTTAGTTTTTTCAAACCTTGTTCATTTTCTTATATTCAAAAGTTCAGTCTCTGTTAGTCATTGCAGTAGGTTTAATGCTCCTTAATAGTGTGATCTTTCCCTTTTTTATAAACAGTAGTTTTTTCTTTTCTTATTTTTCTCATCTTTCCTTATATATACGCAGGAACTCTTCTATCTGAATAAGATCAGGTCATTGCATTGAAGATGATTATAGTCGTTGTTATCTATCATGATGTTTAAAATTTTCTTTTTCTATTTAGTAGTAGCAACTCTTTTCATATATTTCATATCTTGATTTTAATTAGTTGATTCTTTCTAGTTATAACCAAATTAGCATTTATACTAATGTTAAATCTAAAGTTTTATAGCACAATCATTCAAATTATAAACTAAGATTAATCTTTAATTAATCAACTAAATGTTTGTCATAATAAAATGTAAAATCATTTTTTGGACTCAACACAACAATTTTTATGTTGCGGTAAGTGCTGGTATTTATTTTTTTCTTAAGAAAAACTCACCAACCTTTTTGGTAATTTTAGAAAGGAATGAAATATGCTTGAAAAAACCCTATATATTGTTGGGTGACATGACACTCATTACCCTATTCCTATATTAAATGTGGTATATAGTTCTAATTTGATGCAGAATCACGATTAATCCAATAGTAATAATAAATTAATAGCAGAAGTCATACGAGTTCTTTATGAACACTACTATGTATATGGAATATGCTCGTTGCCACTGAGCTCCTTGCCCAATTGGATTTTGTTACGTTGTTGGCTTTTTTATTCGTTGGGATCACCGTCAATATAGTAAATAAAAGTTTAGAGAGTGAACATTTTTTATTAAAATTTAACCAATATTTAATCAATAAAAAATATAAATAATTTTATAATATTAAATATAATTTTATAATATTAAAAATATTAATAATAACTAATTAATGGTTATAAATTATAAAATCTATTGATCCCTAAGAGCAACTCCAATGCTGGGAAATAGAGTCCTTCTTCAGCTCTTCTGACATATAGGAACCCAATTGCCGTTGGAAGGAAGAGAGAAAGGAGACTTTTCACGTGGATCAAGGTTGAGAGTCCCTCTAAAGAGGGACTTACAACAGCCAATACAATTATACTATGTGGTAAGTTAAT
>NC_029785.2:136094972-136103105 GCF_000816755.2 Arachis ipaensis | reverse complement strand
AACTTTTTTAAATAATCTCTCAATATATCATGTCTTTTTCTTAGTACTAGAAAGATTCAAAATTAAATATCAAATACAAACTAAAGTGAAGAAGAAAGACACTCAATGATGCAGTGTTTAATTTTTAAATATTCTCCTTAGTTTTTTCAAACCTTGTTCATTTTCTTATATTCAAAAGTTCAGTCTCTGTTAGTCATTGCAGTAGGTTTAATGCTCCTTAATAGTGTGATCTTTCCCTTTTTTATAAACAGTAGTTTTTTCTTTTCTTATTTTTCTCATCTTTCCTTATATATACGCAGGAACTCTTCTATCTGAATAAGATCAGGTCATTGCATTGAAGATGATTATAGTCGTTGTTATCTATCATGATGTTTAAAATTTTCTTTTTCTATTTAGTAGTAGCAACTCTTTTCATATATTTCATATCTTGATTTTAATTAGTTGATTCTTTCTAGTTATAACCAAATTAGCATTTATACTAATGTTAAATCTAAAGTTTTATAGCACAATCATTCAAATTATAAACTAAGATTAATCTTTAATTAATCAACTAAATGTTTGTCATAATAAAATGTAAAATCATTTTTTGGACTCAACACAACAATTTTTATGTTGCGGTAAGTGCTGGTATTTATTTTTTTCTTAAGAAAAACTCACCAACCTTTTTGGTAATTTTAGAAAGGAATGAAATATGCTTGAAAAAACCCTATATATTGTTGGGTGACATGACACTCATTACCCTATTCCTATATTAAATGTGGTATATAGTTCTAATTTGATGCAGAATCACGATTAATCCAATAGTAATAATAAATTAATAGCAGAAGTCATACGAGTTCTTTATGAACACTACTATGTATATGGAATATGCTCGTTGCCACTGAGCTCCTTGCCCAATTGGATTTTGTTACGTTGTTGGCTTTTTTATTCGTTGGGATCACCGTCAATATAGTAAATAAAAGTTTAGAGAGTGAACATTTTTTATTAAAATTTAACCAATATTTAATCAATAAAAAATATAAATAATTTTATAATATTAAATATAATTTTATAATATTAAAAATATTAATAATAACTAATTAATAATTACAAATCAAAAAATTTATTAGTCTCTTAACACTTCTCATATAAATATATAAGGCTATTCTGTTTCCCACATCTTTGGGACCCTTTTTGAACTTAATAGGATGCACTGAAGAACCTTTGGATCAAGAATTGGATATATATGATTAAGATATTATTAGAGTGAAGTAGTCATGTGATAAAACAACATCTCACGTGCGAACATTAATCATTTGAAAAAGTATAGAGTATCAATATACTATATGCAAATTTATTATTAATAATAATTAATTATTATATTTTAAACACATATATAAAGAAATACATCCAGAAAATATATATATAAAGACATTTTTATTAGATACAGTCATAAAAAAAAATATTTTTATTAGACACTTCCACAAAAATACTTCTATTAAACATAATCATAAATAAGAGTTGACAGGAGTTAGCAAAAATGCTATTAGTAACGTAGCGGAATTGTAATCCTTTTTGCTTAAGAATCCCTCATTGGACAGCTTGCTATGACTTACAAATGCCACCTATCGCTCGTTCATGTTTTGGGTTTTGTTTGTTTGTGTTATTTCTTTTCCGAAATTCATTTATATATATATGCCTTTCTATCATTTGACAAAATGTCCACCATTCAATTCATGCACGGTTCCAAAGAGCAGAATAGAGGTATCTGGTTCTTTGCACTCTGAAGAGGAAAAGGCATGAACCCATTCAATGGTTGCGACGAGAAAAAACAAAAACCACACTTGTGTAAGTGTGTTAAGGACCCTCATTTGTGCTGTTTCTCTGTGGAGCTTAAAGGAACGAACAAAGTATTTTTATTCTTATTATGACTTTGATTGCATTTTTTTTAGGTAGCTTTTGGTGGAGCGACAGAGACGAAAAGACTGAGAGTGAGAGACAGAAATTGAAACAAGAATGAAATTTTAATTTAATTTGTACAAAGGATAAAATTAGAATTAATTAATTAAAATGAAAGCATTTTAGGTATAAAATGTTATTAAAATTTCAGTCTTCATCTCTAAAAATTTTAGTCTCCTGTATCCTCACTTCTTGTAGGTACTAAAATATTAAAATTTTGGAGACAGAGAGAAAAATTTTAATACCAATCTTTGAACCAACAAACATGATACTAAGTTTTAGTCTCCCAATCTCGGTCTCAGTACCTTAAAACAAACACTACCTTAGATTTACTAGCTACCATTTTTTCACGATTAAAAAAAAGCGTGGAATGCATGTAATGGGAGGAGAACAAGGTAAATGAAGAATAAGGATCCTCATTATTATTTAATTAATTTCTTAACGTTGAAATTAAAGCATATGCATATTAGCAGAATAAATGTAACTGACGAAGAATTCAACAAACTAATTAAAGTAGCAGCCAATCAGTCTTTATTCAAGATTCACGAGCTGCACGCATATGCTATATATGGTCTAAGATCCGTTTAAAATCTACATAACGTTAATCTTAAATTATATCTAAAAGTTTGCATGGTTGTAATTTGTAAATAAAGAAATAAATAAAAAAGACGGGTCCGTTGAAATTATTCGTACTTTTGGTGTTGAGAGAAAAGTACGGAAAATGGGTAGAGGAGGATTTTGTTGGGCTAGCATAAAAGCAAAAATCACATCACATATTATGCATTTTCCATTTTTCTGGTGGGGTATGTTACATGCCTCAATAGGGAACCATTAGAATAAAAATCCTTTGCATTGATCTCCAAGCAAGAAAGGGACACACAAATAAAGAAGCTGTGAGAGAGTTAAAAAGCAACAAAGACTTGTTAGCGCAGCGCATCGTCCTTGTATTTCAAATAATATAATGTTGCTTCATTAATTAGCATGCTGTGTTTAATTAATTATGAGTAAGATTGTGGACTTGTTTTCTTCTTCATAGTTATATATAGTTCAAGTGTTATTAGTTGCACGTGTTACTTCTTGTTTCAAAATCTAAACTCAAAAGTACTTTGTATCATTGCCAAAAAGATGCAAGTACTTTTTTATTTTGGATCCAAGGAAAATCTTACACTTAATAATAATTAAAAGCAGGATGTATTCAATTCCAGGAAACTTCGCCGCCCTGCTGATTAATCAGGCATAAATGTCAATGCTTACCCTAACTATGTCATTATTTATGGACGAACTTTAATTGGTCCCTTTTTTTTTTTTGAAGTTAAAGCAAGTATAAAAACTTGGGTTGGTCGAATGGTCAGCTCACTCGTCCGCTTAAGCAAGCGTCAGTGTCGGGAGTTCGAACCCCGCCTTGTGCATGCAGTAACTCATTGGCTAGCGACAGACCCTTAAATAAAGTTCAGATCCGCGACGAATTAGTCCTTAACCTGTCGGGTTAAAGGATACCGTTTGGGTAAACAAAAAAAAAAAGAAGTTAAAGCAAGTATTAAACCACGTTGAGGTAAGGAAACAAGAGAAGGGACCATGGTCCTTTTGGGATATCGATCTTTGACAGTGAATCTGGACAACTGAGCAGCTTCGTGCTCAAGAGTAGAATGTGAAAGTGACACTTTATATCAAAACAGCGCCAACAACTTTGAATTGTTTGGTTGAATCTTAAGAAAAGGATTCGTTAATAAATGACATATAAGCCATATGACAAGGAATTTAATTAAGAAGCAGTTTTGTTTTAAAAATTTATATTTTTATACATTATAAAAAGTGTATATTTTATTTTACAAGTACTTTTTTCGAAAAGATCTCCCTTCGTATACAAGGAGTCCTAAAAGAAAATCTTGACCCTTAGGTGCTCGTGGAGGCATGTTTTGCATGTAATATAAAATATGTATATTCATGTTAAGGATGGATCAATCAATGGCTGTGGCTTCGTGTTCATGTAAGAATATAAGGTAGACGGTGTTGTCATTTGTCGGCACTCTCATAAAATGAATTGCTTTTTTCCTTAGCTTGACAACCTGAATAGCCTTTTTCCCAACTCAATATGAAAATCAATGTTTCGGCTTATTTTGTGTGGAAAATGTGGGTGCTAGACATGGATGTGGGAACAACTTTTTCTACAACAGAGATAAAAAAATTAGACCATCCGATTTTTTGTAAAAAAAATTAAGCTTATTAATCCGACAGTCCGATTAGTGTGGAAGAGAAAATTTAAATTTTGATGAAGATACCCGATTTGTGTACTCCAAATTTTTTTAATTTTTTAAACATAAATCGGACGGTCCAATTTTTACTCCTGACACCATAATTGCGTAAAGCACCTATACATTCTATATCTGCGTTCTACACGTCTAAATTAAAAAGTGCAATGTTACACCCAAACATAAATTTTCAACTTTTTCAACCTTTGAGATTGCTTTTGCGACCTCCATCCTCTCACTTTTTGCCAACACAAAATCCGGGTCTTTTTTTAGTTGTTTCCACTTTCCATTTTCACCACTTAATAATTAATTATCTCAGCTCAGCCCATAGTTCATAAAAGCAACCTTGTATTGTATTGTAAAATTGTAATCCTATCCACTCGCACAGTTAATTTTTCAGAAATAGTTGTTGTTCTTAATTATTGTAATATATTAGAGGTTAACGGTATCAATATATCCAATCAGACACGGAAACATAAGGCCAACTTGAATTAAGAAATTAAAAAAAGTTCTCATGAATATATTAACATTACATCAATCACGATACATGACGAACTCAAGCACAATAATTCTTTTATGCAATTAATTTCACATAATTAACAGAAATCATTTTCTTGTCACTAGAAAACAAATAGTACATCAAATCTCAATCACTGCCAATTTTCTGCGTAAGCTGTCACAGTAAAAACTGTTACTAGATAGGTAACTTTCCTTGCACTCCAAATAATTTTCCCAAAGAATCTATAGTCTGAATTATTCTGAGCTTTTCCTTTTAAAGTTAAAAAGTTTAATATACCTGAACTTGCCATTTTTCACCGGGAAGGGGAACTATATAATTCTGAATTTCTCATATCATATCACAACCCATATGATAATAAAACATTAATTAGTGTATAATTGAATTGAATTGAACATAAGGTATTGGGCAATTGGGTATTTTTGTGGTACCCTACTTATTACTGATATTCCCTACCCATCTCATCAACACACTAACCATGTGCACCCCAGGTGTTCACCAACATCCCAGCTGGCTACCCAAGCATGTCAGGGTGTAAAGTCCTTCCTTACTAGACTAATTATTAAGATTTTAATTAAATCTTAACTAATTAAGGAAAACAATATGCAAATTAACTCATAATTTCTTAGTGCAGTGCCAACTACTAAACTGGTTCTAGATAAACTTCCCCGACAACATATATGTCTATGTAAGACTCCATTATTATTATTATTATTCAAAATCAAAAGTTCAAAACTTAATTAATAAAGAAAGACAGGAGTATGTGACATGTTTAGAATTAGAGGCCCCAATTGCTGCTGCTTCTTTCCATGCTCCTTTTTTTTTTTTCATTCTTCTAGTTCTATCTGATATGTCTTGTAATTAGCTCACCATAAATTTCATTTTTTTTTTCAAAATATAATCAATTACACTTGAGATTACAGTGTATGCTGCTTAATATTGTTCTGTAACATGTGAAACTCATCTTTGTCACTGTAGAATAAGAAGAACAACATTACCATCATCACTTAATCTTCTCTTTTTCTCCATCTCCTTCTTTTTCTTCTTCTTCATCTTCATCTTCCACCTTGTTGCAATTGTCCTCAATCTCAGACTCCTCCTTAGGACTCTCACTATCGAGAGCCCTCTTCTCTTGTTCTTCTTCCTCTTCTTCATCTTCATCATCATTTTTTCCCCTTCTGACTGCTCTTCCGCCATTGCTGGCATTGTTGTTATTCCTCTCAGCTCGGATCTTGAGTGTGTCCAACAACTCAACGACGGCTCTCTCCTTCTTGCGGCGGTTCTTGATGAGAACCTCGCTGATGTCAGCAGGGGTCATTCGGGCCATATCGACCACCATCTCGAGCTCCTTCAAGACATGGCCATCCAAGTCGCCTTCCTCATAATCCAAGTAGTTCCTGAGAAGAATCTTGAGAGCAGGGAAGGAACAGAAGCTCATGAAAACATGCATATCCATTCTTCCACTTCTCAAGAGAGCAGGGTCAAGCTTCTCAATGTGGTTCGTCGTGAAAACGAAGATCCTTTCACTCCCACAGCAAGACCACAACCCATCAGTGAAATTCAGCAACCCAGAAAGAGTAATCGAGTTCCCGCCATCTTCACCGCCACCCCCACCGCCGCCGCGTATATCACCGGAATCATAGTAACTCCTGGAAGCCCCGCCGCCGCCATTGTTGCTCTTCTTCCGGTTCGTCAAGTTGATAGAACAATCAATATCCTCAATGACGATTATGGACTTGGAACTCGTCTTCATGAGAAGCTTCCTGAGCTCAGAGTTGTTATGAACCTCGGTCAACTCAAGATCATAGATATCGTAGCCAAGGTAATTGGCCATGGCGGCGATCATGCTGGATTTTCCGGTACCGGGAGGGCCGTAGAGAAGGTAGCCTCTCTTCCAAGCTCTGCCAGTTCTGTGATAGAATCCTTGACCTTTGGCGAAATCCTGAAGATCCTCCATGATCTCTTTCTTCTTCTCAGGGTCCATAGCCAATGTATCGAAGGTGCTTGGGTGCTTGAACGGCACAGATTCCCAAGGGTGGCCTCTGGAATCTAGAGAACCGCCTCTGGAATTCGTATACAGCAACCGATCCTGATTCTTTCTTCTTATCTCATTTGCTTTCTCCATAACATAGTCCAGGTAAGAGTTGAGGATCAAGGGTTTGTCTTTCTTTCTGATTCGGAGAGTGAAGCCTCGTTTTTCTTCCGGCAAGGGCCGCCATGAGAAGGTTTGGGATTGCCGCTGGGTGACCACGTGTTCCCAGAGCACGGTGGCGCCGTTGAAGGTGTCGGAGATGGTGTCATTGTTGGCCAGGCCGAAGGTGAAGGCGGAGGAGTTGAGGGCGCGTGTCAGGCTGAGGCGGTTGCCAGTCACGGAGACAGAGGAGCTGAGGTAGAGCTGGACGGCGTTGTAGAGCTCGTTGGTGTTGACGCCGTCGATCTCCGTTATGTCGAAGTAACAGTAGGAGGAGAAGCAGTGGAAGATCTTGTTGAAGAGCTTCACGGTGGCAAAACGGAGCTCCGGTGGGAACACCGCTTGGAGTATGGTTTGGCAGAAAGCGAATACCCCCAGAACCGATGCTAAAGAGGTCCAATATTCTTTCATTTCTATTTCTTTTCTTTTCTTTTTTTTTCTTTTTTTTTTCCCTCTCTTGTGTTTTTTGTGTTGCTGATAACTAATAACAAACAAGAGAGTAGAGAAGTGGAAGATGATGTGAGAGAGAAGAAAAAAGAGAGATCAAGTTAAGAGTTAAGATAGAGATGAATGAAGGTGTTGTGTTGTAGTTGTGTTGTGTGGTGTGAAGTGTAATTTTATGGAAGTGGTGTTGGGTGTATTTATAGACAGAGTGGATGGGGTTTTGAATTCAATTCAATTCAAGTGGAGAACCTGTGGGGGAAGGCCATGTTTGTTTGTGGCAAAAGCATGGGAATGGGAATAATGCATTTTTCTTAATTTAACATTATTGTAGAAACTTAAATAAATAAATCGTTTCCTAAATATTTCCGGTTGTGTCTTTAAACGTATTTATTGTATAAAACTTTTTAAGAAATTTCATCATTGTAAATCTTAATTCCTGTTTAGATATTAACATGAAAACTCAGATGCAGTCGATTTTAGGTGAAGTTGATAACAGATAACTGTTAAATGATTTGATTGATTTGACTAAATTTTCATCTAACCACTCTCAACTAACAACTTCACATGAAGTCGACTGCAACTGAGTTTCCACCTATAAATAAATGTTGGAGGTTAAATGTTAATTTAAAAAAAAAAAGTTAATTTCCTAACAAAATTTGCACAAAAAATAGGGACTAAAAGAAGACTATTGTTGAGTTGTAGTTAATTTTTTTTGAGTTATATACCAAATTTTATTTTTTGTAATAAAGAGGTTTTAAATTGGTAGTAATATTATAGGAAAATTTTTAAATATA
>NC_029785.2:136092935-136094538 GCF_000816755.2 Arachis ipaensis | reverse complement strand
CAATAACTTAAAAATTAATAATTGAAAATTTTAGCAAAAAAAAAAGACAAAGATAAAAACAAAAAAGAGATTTAATTAATTTAATTACAAAAATAACTAATGATGATGTGAGTGTCAATGTGGGTTATCAAGTGTTTGAGTCTTTGAGATATGAATAAATTGGTAAAAACAAAATATTGGTATTGGATGCTTTAAATAGAATGACTGCTGGGAAGGCAAAGGCTCAGATGAAGAAAATGAAGGTATTTTTGATATGGAAGGGAGTGAGTGGGCCAATGAAAGTACAAGTAAAACAGAAGCAGAGGAAACAAACAAAAAGAGTTTTGGAGTTTGGGTTATCAAGATTTCAGAGATGGGGCCCTAATCTATTGGGTTGGGTGCTGGACTCGAGCCAGCCACCCACTCATATCATTTTTATTTTTTTTTTTTACATAGCTTTTCTAATGATTCTCCCCCCCTTACACTAATATGGAAAGTTTTGTTTATTATTTTTGTAGTATCAATTTTGCTGCCAGAGATGGATGACGAGGATGCCTGAAAAATGTGATATTAATTTGAGATAATACTCAATTTGGTTTCTGAAGTTACACTCGAACTTTAATTTAGTCTTTAAAATTTTAATTGTCTCAATCTATTTTCTAAACTTTTCAATTGACTCTGTGACAGGAAATCACTGTAGGACTAACGTGATTAAAATTTGAAAAGTTCAAGGACTAAATTGAGACAATTAAAATTTCAAGGACTAAATTGAGACTCGAGTATAACTTCAGGGACCAAACTGAGTATTTTCTCTATTAATTTTGAACACATTATATTAATTGAAATTGGACAAGGAACTAAGTTGTAAAGGAAAGGTTAAAAATTGTGCTTTGTTTGCAGGTCTGTTGCTACAGTAATAAACATGTGCAACAAGTAAGGGGTGAAAATATGTGCACAAAATTGGAAACCACAGAGGGAAAATAAACAATAAAAATTTAATGTTAAATTTAGTGGCTGATGCTGATAGAGAAATGTCGTGCATGCATGTGAGTATTGCAGGCACAATAGAATAGACCATCATATCATATAGAGCATCATACTATCATATAGCTTTTTGATGTATGTGATTAATTATGTTAAAGTTTAGTTTCGTTTATGCCATAATGTCAGCGGTGGAATGGGATTTAAAACTCATGCAGGTTGAAAGTGTGGAGTTATGTTGCAATTCAAAACTGGTAATTAATCCATGTGGATATCTGTGCTTTGTGAATTATTTTTTGAGTGTTGGTGTGAATTGTTATCATTGCAAGACTAAATTATGAATGAAAATCTGATTAGGATAGGGCCTCTTCATAAAAGCCTAAATAGTAGATTCGAATGTGGAGGGTAATATGGCCCCACCACCCTCTTGCCTCACATGTCAAACACTTTGCTTTTTTCGTCATCATATCATATTATTGTTTTTTGTTATTAAAAATTACTAATAATTAATGTGGTTGCTTCATTGGGTTGAGAAAAGATTGAGGAAATAGTTAACTGAAAGAATCAAGATGGAGGGATTGGGTGGCAGCCTCTCCTTCAATCGAATATTGGTCTGGTTTCGAGGCTATATATTTCATTCTTG
>NC_029785.2:136089967-136092762 GCF_000816755.2 Arachis ipaensis | reverse complement strand
AGGGAATCAACTAGGGTCCAGCCAACTTCTGTCAACTCTCTAATAAACTGGATCTCGAAACCCGTCTTAACAAAAGTAAGTTGATATATATAGATATTTCTTTTGCTAAGCATTATGATGTTTCTTTTTCATACTAAATAGATATTTTTTAATGTATTTTTCGAATTTTTTGTATTACAAATGTGGAAAGAGAAGGTTTTTATAGTTTTTAATTAGGTTTACTTAATTAGTTTCTAATTATTTAAATTTTGAATTTAAAAAATTTAAAATTAATTATTAATAATTATAATTAATTGTGTAATTTAATTCTTGGCTGATTACGCACTTGGTTACCTATACTTTTCCTTTATGTTATATCATTAAAAAATAAATATTTAAATGCGAAAACGTTTCTTAATTCGTAAGCATGATTAAGAGAGGTTGATTTTTTTTTTCAACCAAAGATTTTTTAATCTCTAGGCGAAATCACAACTCTTTTTATGGAAAAAAAAATTACGAAAATATGTATTAAAGACCAAAATCTTAAAATTATTACTTATTTGAGTGTGACACTTATCAAATCCTAAAGTTCAAATAAAATAATATTTTTTATTTTATTTTTATTTAATTTCAAATTAAAAATAATAATAAATTATTTAATTTAACATTTATGATAATAAATTGTTATATAAATCATTTAATGTAAAATAGTTTAATTTACAATTATAATTAATATATGTATTATTCATAAATAGATTAAAAAATAATATTTTTATTAACAAAAGATTCAATTTCTATATCTTAATTTTTTTTTTATACCTCAAATTAAATGATTCTATATTTAGAAATAACATTTCAAGCGTTCACAATTCAAAAAGATATCATTATCAACCTAATATCAAAAATAAGAAATATGAAGTGCCCTTATTAAATTAAATATGCATATTACTTTCTTTTTAATTTCTCTTATTAAATAATTATTTAAGCTCAATTTACCTTGTATATACATGGCATGAGGGGGGCAGAAGAGACAAAATGATATTTATGGGATTAAAAAGGATATTTAAAAATAGAAAGCAATTATTAAATATAATTATATTCAACGTAGGTGTTTCTAACATGTTTCAGAAAAGGGAGCATACAGAGGCTTTAAATTCCATCTAAAAATAACTTAATATATAATTCAAATAGTGAAACTCTCCATGCATCTGTCAAAAGTTTTAATAATTGTGCCTTCTCCTACTTTCATCTTTTTCTTATATATTGTTTAATTGCGTGTATAAATTAATTAATATGCTTGGCTCATTACAGGGGCGGAGCCTCTCATTGGTTAGGGGACATTGTCTCCTCCTAAATTTTAAATTTTTGTTTATAAATTATGTATAAATTTTGATTAATTTCCTTTAAAATTTTTATTTTTAACTTTTTTATATTCAAAAATTAAATTTTAGCCTCTCTCCAAATTTTATGCTAAGCTAGCTCATTAATAACGAAATTACAGGAAAATCATATGTGCTTCTATTAAAATCGGAGGGTCCGATTTGTTTGATAAAAAAAAAAACTACAAATCGCATGGTCCGTTTTGTATTTTTTATTTTTTTTATTTTTTTAAATAGAAATCGGACGGTCCGATTTCAACAGTAAAAATTTTTTTATTTTTAAAAACACAAATCGGACCATCCGATTTGTGATTGTTGATTTTAAAAATGAAACGAATCGGAGGGACCAATTTGTTCACACCATAGCAATGAAAAATTCATCTCTTCTCCCATCATTGTGAGATGCATTCAGCTCTCCCCCACACAAAAAATAATAAGCGATAGATAAACATAGGCCAAGGCCCCGATTGAATGTGCAGGAATATAATAACACCACCCAATAACGTTCCCTAGTTCTCTCTCTTCTGTAATTTGTTCCGATTGGCTGATAATATATTAATGCCTTTAATGATAGGTGAATTATATGATAAAAATGTAAGTTTATAGATTTTTCTTTTAATAAAATGAAGGAGAGATTAATAAAAATAAGACACATATTTTAAATAATAATAAAATAATAAAAAATAACTATAAAAGGAATTATATTCTCTCTCTATACCATTTCAATCTATACTGTAGAATGTCTCTTATTGATATTGGTTAAAATAATAGGTTCAAAATCTTGTATCATAACGCACTGTAGATCAATCATAATATTAAGAATTTACATTCTTTAAATTTTAAAAGATAAAATATTTTTGCCATTTATATATGAAAAAAAGCAAGTGAAAAAATGTCCTAAAACTTTATTGAAACTTTTAACATTTTTATATTGTTAATTTTTTAGTGAATATCTTAGATGAGAAAAAGTATATGAAATCAAATGTTTGTAATTTAGGAATTGCAATTGCAATTAGATGAGAATGGTTTGGCGTAATGGGAGGTAGAGAATAGCATCTATGAGAAGATCCAGAGAGAGATGCAAGTAAAGTTAAAAAAGGGCTCACACATTACGTAAAGCAAACTCTTTCTGCCTCTGATTCTGCAACTGCCACCACTACCACCACCACCACCCTCCTCTTTCTTAGCATTGTTTATTTGAATTGCCGTACGAAATTTCACCATCACGTAAAACCAGAGAGATGGTTACTCAACAGAGACCACAGTAGGGTGACGCAGTCATGAGTGATCACTGCCCTCTGCCTCTGCCCCTGCCCCTGCCTCTGCGCCTTCCGTACTCTCTGTTCATTCCTACGCTAAATCAAACAATTATCACCATATACACTAATCTCGTGTGTGTGTGAAATGAACTTTGTTTTTAGTGAAGACATATACAAT
>NC_029785.2:136088926-136089923 GCF_000816755.2 Arachis ipaensis | reverse complement strand
TAAAATACCAATTTTAATGAAAACATAAAAAATATATTTATAAAAAAAATATTTGTTTAGCCACTTTAAAGATGGGATTTATAAAAAAAATTAACAATTTGAAAGTAAAGTTTTTATAAGTTATTATAACATGTTAAAATTAAATTTTACAATTTAATAGCTAATGAGAAAAAAAAATTCTTCATATAAAGAATGTGCAGACCACTTCGATAAAGACACTAAAAATATCTTTTTTTAAAGACGTTTACATGTGTTATGACATTATTGAATATTTTTATTAAATTGGTTAATAATTTATTTTTTAATAAACCAGAATAAAATCGGTTTATTATAGCAACAATAATAAATTCAATTGTCCGCACTATAATTATTAGACCCGATTTGTTTCGACCGATTTACACAATCTAAATCAAATCATGTTTAAATTTTTTGATAAAAAGATAAATATATCCCTAATTTTTATTTAAAAAAAGAACAAAAAAAAAACTATGATACAGTAAATTATGTAAATTGATCGATTTGATCAAATCTGATAATTTAACAATTAGATTTATTGTTATTATTATAAAAAGATTGATTTTATTCTAATTTATTAAAAAATTTAAAAATAATCAATTTATTAATACGTCTAATAATAATAGAAACATATAAATATTTTTATAAAAAGACGTATTTTTATGGAGAATCCTCCGAAGAACGTTCAACGTTGGAGAGTTTTTATTGGATTATAAACAAAGGAATAAATTACAGAGTTTCTTTCTTGTATTCTTTGTTTTTTTTCCCTTCTTTTTGTTGGAGCATCCTGGCAATCAAAGTGTAGCTACCTTCCATTCTCTTACTTTAGACTTAAGAGATGCTGCTTTATTGTTTTTTCTGTTATAGTCCTAAAAGTAACCTTATACTAAATGAATTGCTTATGTTGGAAACAAACATTAGTTCATAATAGAAGTGGCAGGCGAAGAATAAATAAAGATAAAAAAGATATGCGGAGTGTATA
>NC_029785.2:136083494-136088628 GCF_000816755.2 Arachis ipaensis | reverse complement strand
TGTTAACATTATTATTTTTTTACTAAAACAGTTAAAAGATATGATATTATTTGGTAGGAATGGTATGATTTTAGTGAAATGAAAAGTGGTTCAGGTTCTGAAAAAAGTTAGATGATTTAGGAGTTGAAAATGCGATAGTTTGTAATACAACATTTTTGTTTAAGTGATAATAAAGATTTAAAAAAAAAAATGTCTATAGTAGAAAAAAGGTAATATATTCTTGCAATAACCTCAATCTTAATGAATTACTATCCACACAGATTTTATCTATTAGAGAGGAATTATAAAAAGATATTTGTCAGATATAGATTAAGGAGCAACATGTAAGAGACAAGATAATAACTAGTTTGTCCATGGAAATTGGTGATGGTAAAATAATTCAATTCTTGGAGGATGTCGGGCTAAATGGTGGTTTTCTGAAGAAAAAGTTTCTAAAGTTCTTCTCGGTTTCAATCCAAAAAGATCTGGCATTTGAGTTGGTGGGTTTTGAGATGGATTAGAGTGGATTTAAAACTTATAATAGAGACAAAAGCTATTCCAATGGAAGTTGGAATTAGTGAATCAATTACATAACACTTTGAGGCAGATAAAATTAGGTGTTGATAGAGATGATAGAGTTACGTAGAAGTTTGATAGACAATACGTATTTTCTACTAACTCATTTGTATAGGTATTGAAGGCAGAAATGTTTATGGAAAACGTAACAAGTTACAGTTTCACAAAAACTATTTGGAAATGCTTAGTTTTTCCAAGAGTTGAGTTATTTGTTTGGTTTGTTTTGATAGGTAAAGTGAATATAAAGGAAAGATTGTGTCGATTCGGAATTGTTAATCCGAAAGATAGTGTGTATATTATGTAATAAGGATGTTGAATATATTCACCATTTATTTTTTGGTTGTGAATTTGTTTGGCATGTAGGGGTGCACAGACCCGGCCCGGCCCGAAGGCCCGGCTCGATCCCGAACACTTTTGGGGCTAATTTGGTGTGATTTCATCGGGTTTAGGGCCGGGTAAGGGTCTCAAAAATAGACCCGGTCATTATTTCGGGTCGGGTCCGGGCCATGGCTCGGGTCACCCGAAGTCGGCCCGGTGACCCGGTCATCATACACAATTAATATTTTGTGTTATTAGTGATGGATCATGACTATTCTTATATGGAATTTAAGTATTGTAAATCTTAATATTTTGTGTTATTAGTCATTATAAGACTAGGATTTGGATCCTCTAAAGTTTGAATTTCATTTTAGAGAGTAAAGTGTGATCTTCTATCCTTGAATAGTTTCTCTTTCATATTTATTATTGGTCCCACCTATGAAATCAATGGTGAGAGATCATACTTTACTCTCTAAAGTGAAATTCAAACTTTAGAGGATCCAAATCCATAAGACTATAAGTTAATGTTTTATATTTAGAATGCATAAGACTTTAGACTAATGCATAATATTGTGTTATTTGTATTGATTTAAATATTTGGTATTATTAGACAATATTAGTATTGATTATGGTTATGCTTTAATTTTGAAGAAGGGTTGGTTCTTATTATATTTTTCTAAGTGAATTTTACCATGTTAAATAATGGTTGGAGTCTTTGAAATTTGGATATTTTTACATGCTAGCTTACATGAAGGTATTAACGTAATGTAATGTTAACGGCCCGGTTTTCACCCGGTATAATTGTGGCCCGAAAGTGTATTGGTTTCATCGGGTCTAGGGTCGGGTTCGGGTCTAATAAATAGACCCGGTATATATTTCAGGCCGGGTCTGGGTCACATCAAACCCGGCTTCACCCGGCCCATGTGCACCCCTATTGGCATGTATGGTATGCATAGTTATCTGAATTTGGCCGTCTATAGTCATTTTTCGATACTTTGAAGAAACATTTTTAAAGTTAGACAGGTGTAACAATTAGAAAGGAGGAGTGTAAAATTGTAAAAAAATTATTATTATAAAAAAAAATACTAATATGTAATTGAAACAAAAAAAAGCTAGATACTCTCGATATTTTAAACTTTAAAAACCAACAAATTATTATTATTATTATTATTATTATTTTAGTTAGTGATTAAGAGAATATTTAGATCACCAATCTGTTCATCAGAAGATGAATTATTTGCATTGAACATATGAATGCTCGAATGTATGTAGTATGTACTATGTAAAGTGTGTCCTTTCCTTGCACGTTTGACTAAAGGTACTATTAAATTAAGCAGCTACACTTGGAGTACGTAATCAATAATTACTGGTTGAATGGAGTAAATAGACAAGTAATTTGGTTACTATAGAATGCATCATGCATGTATTGTAACCTTTTTGATAAATATAGTATATTATTATTAAGCCTAGGTATAGGTCTACTTTCATGATTCAGAATCAGAGCTATCTCAGCTACCTCCTTCCCCTAATAACCATATCCATCCGTTGAAATACGGTCATATCAAAACGTGAATAGCTAGTAGCTAGGTTAAAAACAAAAGAAACGAAATGATGATACCGTAAGAAGAATCTATATAACATGCCAACTACGGTTATATTTTGTGGTGTCATTATTTGACCCTACAAACCGAACATGGAAGGCTATGATAATATGACTTGGATGTATGTGTGTGTCTATGGAGTTCATTTATTTTCCGTCCGAAAGACCAATGTACGTATATGAGACTATAAATTGAAACAATCATATTCATCTATGACTATGAAGAAGAAGCAGCTAAGAATATATAAAGACGAATTGATTATTGATGGTGACCCTCCAAGCAATGGATCCTATATATTGATTTGATAATTGATTATAAATTGGTACATATGGTCCTTCCTAGTCGGTGAGGAAAGGAAACAAAGCACGCGCGTCACGATGGTTATATTAACTAATTTGCAACCATTAAATACTAACGTGTCAACATAAATAGACCCATTAGAATCAAATTTTGTTCATAATCATACATACGACAAAGTTGGCAACCTTCTCCAATTGCAAAATTTGCTGGCCATAGCTCTATGTACAATCATTATTAGACTCCTTTGCATTGCACTTCTCCAACTGAGTATTATCAAAATCAAAAGCGAAATGAGTGAATGCTATTATGAACTGTTGAAACGCCGTTACCAATGTACAATTAGGGAGACAATGAATGCCCTAACGTCTCCATCATGCCCTACTAGTCCTAATTATTGAAGCTTTTATAGGCTTTTTTCGGTTGCCAAATTCCAACATGTATATGATTATTGTCTGATTGAATGTGACTATGGAATTGCGTTTCAATGGAGTTTTTCATTTTAAAATTTAAAGCAAACAAGCAACCGAACCTTGTAATAAATGTTTGGCGAAGCAACAAAAGCCTAGTCATAAATCATGATTGTCCTAATCAACAAACTCACCTTCCTATTTACGTTGGAGGTGCTAGTTGCCACTTGCAAGGTCCTTGTTAATACTACTTAATAGAGCAATATTACTGACCCAACTATTTTAATACGAACTTTGGACAATTATGTAAATGGATATATCTGAGTAACATTATTTGTCCTGGTATCATTCTTTTGGTTAAAGAATAATTGAATCGTGCAGTTATCACAAAAGTGCTGCGCCTCATGAGCCGTGTGGATAAGATCAACTTGGCCAATTAGTACAAAATGGAGAGTGTCATTTGATTTTCATAAACAAATACAAAAGAAATTAAAAAAGCACCACGCAAAGTTACTCATAGTCCTACCTTACTCTACACAAGTTGAGCACTTGCCAAATAAAACAACTAATTCAATAAACATAATATAATAGTGGTCAAAACTCAAAAAGAATTCGGTCAAGCATGAATGCATGATTTGAGTTCAGTATATAGACTACTTTTCTTCAATTTTCATTTTTAATTTTATATTCATGTAAAGATAAATTCAGTGTACACTTTCCTACACTGCAGAACAACTGAAGAGTTAATTCACAGCCATACAGCCTACGCTAAATAAATATCTCACTGGAGCAACAGAATATTATATTGAAAGCCACGGAAGTACATAAGCAGTATTTGCAAATTTGCGACCATATAACCAGAAGTAAACAAATTAATTATTTGAGTCCATCCATGACAATCCTATTCCTATTCATTATTCACATTCACATAGCAAGTATGATCCCATCATATATATCTTCCACGTAATATTACACAATTGTCTGTCTCAGTGTCACAAATAATTCTAGCCAACATATTGAACAGAAGAAATAGAGAGGGAAAAGAAAAAGAATAAAAAAAAGTTGATCATATCAGTAAACAAAAATTCCTATTTAGAAGCCGATTCAAGCTGATCATGGGATTGAGAATATAGTAATCAGAGGCTCCGATTGATGCATTTAGTCAATGGCAATGATGAGAAAACCAACAGATACATACATGAGAAAAACTGGGTAGAGTGCAAGAGCTTTTCTCCTGGGGTTGACTGCAGAACTCATGAATGGATATGCAGCCCAAGAGCTCCAAGCCAATGTCACACAGACCACAACAATTTTCAGTATGACATTGTCCTTCAACATACAGATCAATGCACCCACATCCAATGGGAACAAGCAATAACCCAGCAGACTCAGACTCTGGAAGAAAATGATGTGTCCACCCTGAAATTTTTTCAGACATGAAATCAAAGTGAAAAATTTGCTTGCCTGCCATCACTTATCCAAATATAATTTGAACAGTGGTTACTCTCCCTCCCCCACCCTTCTTCCCCTTTTCTCAGTCAGTGTAGGCAACATCAAGTAACAGCTAAATCCTCATTTTCACACATGAAAACCGATGTTTTACTAAAGTTCATCATTGAGATATGAAACTGAAAAATTCAAATCAGGACCCAAAATATGACAAGTTGAGAAAGGGAAGTGACTAGTACCAGGAGCAGTACATTCAATGTCAAAATTACCGCGCCAGCAGCAAGTAAACCAAATGCAACAGCAAAGACCTCAGACTGAGACAAGCAAAATAAAAAAATAAATATAAATATAAATATAAATGAATAAAAATAAATAAGAGAGAGAGAGAGAGAGAGAGAGAGAGAGAGAGAGAGAGAGAGAGAGAGAGAGAGAGAGAGAGAGAGAGAGAGAGAGAGAGAGAGAGAGAGAGAGAGAGAGAGAGAGAGAGAGAGAGAGAGAGAGAGA
>NC_029785.2:136072561-136083455 GCF_000816755.2 Arachis ipaensis | reverse complement strand
ATGTTAGGAGGAACACATCTAAAACAAACCCAACACACTTTGTAATTATTCAGCACATTATGTATATTACAATGAAGAAAAGAGGGTAGAATTGCCAAAATCAGTGGAACATGGTATACAAGGAGTGAACTAAGAAATGTGAAGTCCTGATACAGAGATAACCGAATTCCAAGCAAACTGAAGTGGTAGACATTCTCTAAATGTTTGGTATAGTGGCATATATGGATAAAACTGGTTAAATTTATGCATGGACTGATCATTAATTATATCAAGCACACCAACATACTTATAGATTCCCGGATAAAATTTAACTTCAGGAAGCCACAAAAGAAATACATATATAATTTTTCATATTGCAGAGAAGAAAACAATTCTGTTTATAATGCAAGCCGTGTAATTTAATATACCAGCATCTAGCAGTGCTCTGTCGTGCTGAACTCACACTGTACTTAGAGTTGTATACCATTTGGATGGCAAGTTTATTGATACTTTGGACTTTTATAATCACCATTCACCAACTCATAATTATACCTATCACAAATTTAAAGAGAAGGGATGTTCCAAGCAGCACAAAGGAAAAGGCAGCACCAAGTCCCATAGCCCTTGGATGTGGATCATCTCCTTTCGTGAGAAAACATGAGACCGTAATGTTCCGAAATCTCGACATTTGATTATCATTTAACACACATCAAAGACTGAAAGTAAGAGAGAACAGTTTTAAATAAAAGATATCATTTAGTGATTTATATGATACATTAGTAGATCCACTAGAATCTACAGGAATCAAGAGTTCTTAATCTGGGGTGAGAAAAGAAAAAGAAAAACATGGGAACAGATTCTTATATCTATCCCATGTTTCAGGCAGGGAGCAGCACTGGGTTTCATAACAGGGGAAGGGCTGAATCCTGTGACATTTAACTTCAGCTCTCAAGGTTGATTAGTTAATTTGATATGACAACCCAATAATAACATAATACAGCTTCAGTAATCAGTACTATATTTGCGTTGATGCCCGTGTTGTTCAAATACGATCCCAATCCGAAGCAATCTAATGGGATACAATGCTTTACAAGTTACCTTAAGAGAACTACAAAATCAGATCTCAAATTAATTATCTACAATGTAAAGATAGACAAAGAAATGGCCAATGTAATTTCTGGATAAAAAATGCAATCTAAATTCTAAACTAAAACCAATACATAAGCGGCCAATAAGAAAAAGAAGACAGTGTTAATCAGTCTGTACTTTGTTTATTTACAGAAGCAAAATGTTCCAATCCCCCTTTAACATTTTGCATTATACAGAGCTATGAAGCATATAGATATAGAAGCTCAATAAAAATGGTGCTCCACATCCAAACTCAATGTTAGATTAACACAGAAATGGAATCGAGAACCTATCAAGATTCAGATCTAAGGTATAAATAAGAGCAGAAGCTTGATATGCATTTTAAATCATTGAACTAATCATGGCTCGAAAATCTAGATCTAGATCAAGTAAGTGATGTTCGTGATCTGAATTCCTAAAGAACGTAGCTAGGTAGAAAATAGAAAAAAGAGAATGCACCTTCTTGACAGAAGCGGACCAAGAGAGAGTGAGACCAAGGAAGACGATGAAGAAGAAAGGGCCCCAGAGATCCCAATCGCGGAGGGCCTTGCCGGGATCCTCACGGTAGGGGTTGGGGAAGACGACGAGCTTGAGGTTGCTGATGATTCTGGAGAGATCGCGCTTGACGGTATCCCATACAGTCTCGGTGAGAGCGTTGGGGGCAGGGCCGAAGCCAGAGGGGGGACTGGGGGGTCTAGCTGGGAGGACGGTGGCCGGAGAAGCGTTGATGAGATTCTCGATCTCGTCGATGTCCGATTGGGATGATGGATGCAGGGGTATCGTATCGCTGTGTGACATCTTTCTTTCTTAACAACACAGCTCAACAACTCGCCAGAGGCACGGTATGGCTCGATGGAGTGGACTCTTCTTTTCTAAATTCTAATGGCCTTTTTCTTTCCCTTCCTCCTCTCTTTTCTTCTCCCTTCAGCTTAATTTCACTGCCTCACGCGTCCTTCTCTTCCCTTCTCCCCCTTCCCTTTCCTTTCCTATTTTATCAATTAATATTAATGTTATTNATAAACTTTAAATTAATAACTAATTTAGTACTTAACTTTTTATATTTATATTACATAGTTGAATAAATAAATAAAGTGTGTCATTAGACCTCAAAAGCAAATGTAGGTAGTTTTCTGGTTTTGTATGTTAGCTTGGTAATGAACTAATGATAAACTAAATATAACTGAAGTACCCGCATAGAAGACTCGGCATCTAATATGAAAGTAAAAGAAGAGAAAAAGAAAAACTCAGACCATAAGACCAAAAACATAATCATCAAATAATCGAATTTGGCTCCCGATTAAGTGTATATTTGGATTAAAATTTGTAGATTAAAGTTTATATTTATGATTTATATTTGGTAATTTTGTATCAAAGTAGATTATAATAAAATAAATATTATTTAGATTACAATTATTCAAATTTATATTTAGATAAAAATTATTAAAAAAAATATAAAATTATATCATTTAAAATCATATTATTTTAATACTATTTAATTATAATTCTTTTAAAAAATAACTTAAATTTATGTTAAAATTGAATATTCTTATAGTCATGATTTTTCAGTACTCTTCTTTAGTACTATAAATAAATCTGCTAAAAAAAACTCAAGTCTCTAGGCATTATGCGAATGTTTCAAAATTGGGTCCTCTTTCCCCTTTCCTGCTGTAGAGGATTTAACAAATACAATTTATCCTTTGGTTTGACTTATGATAATGATATGATAGGGCTTAAAACACCCAACATGAGTTTTGGAAACAATGTAAAACCGATGAGATGGAAGGATAAAATCACCAAAGAAGAATAGATTGTTAGACAAAGGAGATTCATGGCTTGAGAGCAAGACCAAGACCAAGCCTTGTAGATGAACCAAAGATTTTTGTGGAGTCATATTCAGCAGATAGGGTTATTAGTGAATTCGGCCTCCATGCTCGCTGGACTTGGAGAGCAGCTTTTCCATCATCACTGAATCTAGTCTTTAAGACTGTAATTGGATCTATTGACTGTGAACTCCCAATAGTAAATCTGTTTTCAAAGCTGGAAAACCTGTGAGTAATTTCAGCAGCTACTGTTAATCCATCTGGGCGATCCACATAATGAATATAGGATGCCTTCAAGTTCTGTCCTTTGTCAGCCCTGCATAAATAGTGAGTAATTAGTATTGGTTATCTTAAAGAAATAAACTATCAAAGCAGGTAAGTTCCATCTTTTGAATCCTAAAGTTAGACAAAAGATCCTTCACAAAATGAAAGGAAAATTAAGAACATAAAACTATGAAAATTGAGAACACAAAAGATCCTTCAAGCATAAGTTACATCTTTCTTGATATGCGGTTTGTATAGCATATTGATAAAGGATTTTCAAATTCAAAGAATATTAATTGAAAGAAATTTCTATCTTCTAGATATGATTTGTCTCTCAAATGAAAGATTTAAGTTCTGACAAATATTGATTGAGATTTTCAAATTTCAATTAACTTATGCTTGTAAGGTTGACAATACTGTCTAGCTATTCTTGCATTCAAAAAACAGAGGAAGATGTGGTACCAATGAAACTTACAACATAAGAGCTGCAGAAAAATCTGGTCTATTGAAAGCAATTCCAGCATTATATTTTGTGAATGAAGCAGAAGTTGTGTTAAATCCGACTTCAGCACCCAGACAAAGATCCTTGCTGCCAATTGCAGCAGAAACCTCCAATTGAGGGGATGGATTCAAGCCAATACTAGAATCAATGGCAGCATGAGGATGAACATAATGTACATACAGCTGAGAAAATATTGAATGGTTAGATACCTTGTAAGAATGTCCAAGTACATCTAGTTATTATATGTAATTAAGCTAAAAAAAGATACTGTCTAACACAACCCCAAACTCAAGAAAATGCATATATTGTAATGAACTTAATGATTTTGTGCATTATCTTATTAAATGGTTTTCTCCAACTTCACACGAGAATCACTGCCATTAGTAACATGCCATATTGTTTGCTAATATTGCTAAGCTGAAAGCTTTTATCATGAATATATTTGCTACTATAACCTGTTAACGAATTTCTAACATAATGGAATACTCAAAGATAAAAGATTTAATGTAACAGAAGTATTTTCAGGAGCAACAAGACACGCTATATTCCTCCAATTCAATCTATGAATCATGCATTAGTATCGTCATTCATCATACATAGCACAATCATGATTGTATTCACCTTCCCAGACTTGTGATCAGGTATATTGAAGCTCAAAGCAGCTTTAGTACCATGCAAGATATCATTCACCGTGATTTTTGTAGTTACCTAAAACGAGATAAGAAAATATTATTTAGCATAACACATGATAAAATATTTAGTTTACCATCATAATGACCACAAATTTCAGAGTTAAAATAAACATTCCAAACTGAACAAGTTCTACAAAATTTGAACTCTGGTTACATTCACTCATCAACAAAGTGGTGGTGGTAGTACGCAATAGCAGAAGTACAAAACTAGCCATATATAAATTATTAAAAGTCATATGATTAAATTTAGACCTCCATTTCTTACATTAGAGTATGTATCAACTTTCACATCCACTATAGTATTTCCACTCTTGTAAAGGGTGTTTATGTCACCAACAAAAATTTGATCCTTCTTCAATCCAGTAGCTATAAGGCCCTGCCAGAAGAAAATTTTGAATTTGAAATCAGGCACGTTAGACAGAAACCAAAAGTATTATCATTTTGGGCCAGCATTTGGCCAGTAATAGTTTACATATACATTTACAAGAGTTTACACACATGAAACCTATATTTGTTAGAGTTTACACACTGAGTTAACATAGTTTATACCCACATTTATTAGAGTTTGCACACATGAATTAATAAAATTTATTTGTTGAAAATAATTTGATATTTGACTGCTGACCCCCAAGATATTCTGCATGAGACTATAAACAACCAACATATTGGAAAAAGATATGAGTTGCCATATTTGTTAAACCATGATACTCATGTTCAAAGGAATAGATGATTGGTTATTTAGAGGTTCGCAATACGATTGTCTTCCACACTTTAATATATTTAATCCATTTTTTTAAATACATGAAACAATGATTCCTTTTAAAAAGAATTGCATTCCTACAGGATAGGACAAACAAGATATTTGTTGACAAAAATAAACCAATTGCATATTGTTCTAAATCAATTTATTCTTTCTTTTTTCATCCAACAACCAGTCAAATAAAAAACAATAATGGAAAAATAGAAGTAAGTGAAACTATTTTTCATTCAATAAGAAATAATAGGAGTATCTTTAACGAATTAATAACAATAATAAATGTTTCATAATCCAATAAAATTAAAATAAAAAATCAAATAAACAGTCATGAACTTACATGTTATTGAAATTATGTAGTGTTCACACAATTGTAGATGTGATATTAAAACTATGTCATATTGAAGCTATGAGATTTTGTATCTAGTAAGCATCAATTAAAAAGAAAAACTAAAAATTAATCTAATTAAACAGAAAAAAAAAAGTAATAACAGAAATAAGGATAAACATTACCAATCCAGTGGTGCTAGGGATGGACAAGCTAAACTTCTGATCAAAGTTGTAATCCTTGTACAAAAGATCTACATAAGAATTGCAATGTTCATAACTTAATGCCACAAGTATATTATAACAAATTTAGACATGGGTTGATAAGAAGCCAACCATCTAAAGGATTTTAAGCGACAGATACTAAAGTCCCCAAACATGTAGAATTGTAGGCTTTATGTATACTAGACTTGTTATGATATTTGAGTTGAGATATTATGAGGGATTTCAATATTTAAAGTACTCAGAAAGAGTACAAGGCATTCCCATACTCAAGAAAGAGTACAAGAAACATTTGATTTTAATATAATACCATATCACCATAAATCTTCATGCACTGTGGTCAAGCACTATAATTACAACACAAGAAATAAGATGGGATAACATATCATGAACTAGCAGATAATCATGAATATATTCAACTATATGTAAAGAATAACTTCGGACAATAATCTTAAAGAATGTGTATATTTCGTGGAATGAAGTTAAGTTCAAGTTTACCTTTTGCCCTTTTGCCAATATCAGAAAATGGTGCTGGACCATTACCCATAGTGGTTCAGAATAAAATGTATGTATTCCTGTACATCATCATAAACAGATTAGACAACGTTTAGATTAAGAGGAACAAAGAGTTGAAAATATAAAAACAGTTAAAACAATAGCGTTATTCCAACGCACGACAACTAAAAGCCTAAAATTACACGAACTTCTTCAACCCTTGTACAAAGATAAAGGGCAAGAGCTACTCAACAAGAGAGAGTTCAGTATCGTTTCATAGAAATTCACATGTTTGTTAGGCCACCAGGTGCTTGAAGAAATACCCAAAATAAATAACAGAAAAAATAACGCGAATTTGGAGATAACGACAGCAATAACAAGAAATCAACTGAAGTAAAGAAAGAATGAATAATAAATCTGATAAGTGGAATGTGTAACACGAGAAGGAGTAATTAGTTGTAGGATCCAGTTTCGTGAATGGGAAGAAGAGAGAAGAAAAGGACTTACTAGAAGAGAAGAGAGGGTAAAACGACGTCGGCGCAATACACCGACGAGAGATGATTGATTGCGATTGAGATTAGGTTGCGGCTACCAAGGAATAGGAGCTGCCTCAGCCGCAAAGCCAAAACCCCCTTTGTCTCTCTCTTCAGCTGACAGAACAGAAGAGTGAGGTGTGTGGAGGCGCAGCCCAACAGCAATAACGCAATGCTGAAACTCTTGCACGCACACCCACCTGGCTACCACTCAGCTGACGTGGCATTGAATTATGAGCATACGTGGCAATTTTCACTTTAAATTATTTAAAAATTAATATTAAAAGTTCGAAACTCCAAATTTTATTTATTGTGTGAAATGAATTGGATAGTTTTAAATTTTAAACATTATATGAGAAGATAAATTAACACTTCTTAAAATGCAATTACTTTTATATTTCTTTTTCAACCTTGAAATCTCAATTCAGTAGTGGAAGGGCCGTTTACCTCCATTCAACCTGTGAATATTATTTTTGAAAATTCTTATATGATTTAACTATAAAATCTAGTACAAGTGATAGTTATTTGAACTCTATTTTATATTTGATTTCTTTCTCCATTCAACCTGTGAATATTATTTTTGAAAATTCTTATATGATTTAACTATAAAATCTAGTACAAGTGATAGTTATTTGAACTCTATTTTATATTTGATTTCTAAAAGTGGCGTATATATAATAGGTTTATGGTTATATGAATTTAGCTAGACTAATCTATAGTTATCCAAGATTTATATTTAATTGTTAAAAAATTAAACTAAAAAAATTGAATTAATAACTAAATGATAATCAAACATAATAAATTCTAATATTCTCTCGCATTTTTCAAAAATTCTATACAAATGGGATGTTAAATCCCTTCTTTCAAATCAATTTGTTCCCTTTTTTTAATTATTTAATAAAGTCAAAATATACAATTAGATATTTATAAAATGATGTCTAAAATACTCTTCCATAAATGAAGAAATAGCATATTTGTTTATTATAGTTAATATTATTGTAATTTTGTATAATCTACAATGTAAACGTAGTTTGTTTAGCAGAAAAAAATATATTAAAAACACAGGGAACAAATCTTAATCTAAATATTTTTCTTTGAACTTAATTTGTTAAATTGTAATTTTCTTTTGTGTTGTTTATCACATTCTAATACATGTCCAAAAAAGATTGACGAATGAATAAAAGATAACAAAATTTTATTCATACAACAAGTTTTACCCCTCTTTCTTAAGAATTTGAAGCAATTAAGTATTCTCCTCCTTGATTGTGTGAGGAGTACATAGATGATATAATCATCTCATGTATATATAAAAAAAATTAAATAAATAAAGAAGATGGTGAGCTAAGTACAAATACCTAATAATATAGGACTAACTTATATGATATAATTTTGATGGCTTCAGATTTTGAGTGACATTGAAAAATGTAAGAGTCCTAATCCATTTTTCTGGATTCTTCAACAAATGAACAGCAATAGTATTAGGCCAAAGGTCATGGGAACACACAGAAGGTGGATCAGGATAATTGTACATAGACCATTTAGCATTATACCTGTTCTTCCCTTTCTTACCCCATCTCATCCAATCTCCAAAGACCTTATCTTCAGGACCTTCCACATGCTGCTTTGGAATATCAGAATCATGAATCCACTCCACAATGTCCCAAGAGACCAAGAACCCCATCCCAGACATATAGTGCTTGAAAGGGTCCATGCTACCACACGGTATCACGAATCCATAGTAGAAATCCTCCCTTGGCAATGGTTTCAACGATTCCACCAAACTGTTGAGTCTCACATATGTATCATCGTCTGCTTTCATCACATAATGGTAAGGAGGGTAATGTTGTCCATCACTGCCATCTGTTTCGTTGAAGATCTCCGGCAAACTCCGAAAGAAGGTAGAGGTTTTGCCTTTGTTCATGTTTTCAGTGCAGTTGAGGATGATGATGTCATCATAGCGCATGATCTCAAGGGCCACCATCACCTTTTGCTCTTCCTTCGTGAGGTTGCAGAATACAAACTTCACGTCAATTTTGGTTCCCTCCGGGAGTGTTTGTGTGCCGTAAACGAGGCGGAGGAAGTGGCGGCGCAAGTACTGGTCGGGTAGTGTTAGAACGGCTATTAGGATTCGAAGCTCTTGGTCATTATTAGAAGCAAGTAAAGATGATGATGATGATGATTGATTTGGTATTTTACAACGACCGAACCTGAGTAAGCCCTGGAAGCGGACTTCGTTAATGGAAGCGAGGATGCAGAGGAAGAAGATGAAGATGAAACAAGGGAATATAAAGCAGCGTCCACGGTTTGTCTTTTGGGACTTGGCCATTGTTATTCTCTGTTTTTGGTGTTGAAGGTTCAGAAGAGGTGGAATTTTTTCTGGGTAAAAGTTATGAGGGTGTGTTTGGCACTCATCATGTTACTTATTATTGTGATGAGGGATAATATGATACTAATAAATTTTGAAGCTTCTTAGAGGCAACGCATCACTCTTCATTTTTTGTGCTACTGGATCTAACTTTTCCCCTTTTTGACCTCTCCTCATTTGACGAGTGGAATTAACACCCATTTTTTTTAATAGGAAAAGTACGAGGAGCCAATGGAATATTTGTACAATGTGGACAATGGAGATTTAGTGAATATTAAAAATATAACCATTAGTATTACCTTTTTCCATCAGTTGAAACTTTTGGGATAAGTGGTCTCATGATATGGTATTAGAACTCTAGATCCAAAAGGTCAAGAGTTCGATTTTTGGTGAATCCAAAAATCAATAACAACTTATTTCTAATTTTCTGCTTAATTACACAAGAGAAAAGTGTACATTGAGAAATGTTTAATTAATCAAGCACTATATAATACTTTTATGTTTATTTAATTTTCTAATAAATATCCCTAATGTGTGCCTAATATTGAGCAACTTCAATAATAAGTGCGGATGAACCTAAATGTTGGCTGCATCCTCAAGCCAAGTCCATTTTAATTGTGTATAGTCAACTTTTCCATAACTAGGCATAGTTGCATGAACACCATTCACGCCATACTTGATTCTTAAGCAAGTATAGACATTGACTAGGAAAATAGTTGTTTAATGTACACAATTAATTCAAAACAAAAGTATAATTATTGTAAGTTTGATGATGGAAGGCGTTATATCAGATCTCAATCCTTCATGTTCTCCCTCTACTAGGCTACCATGACATTCATGAAATACTATTTTTCTGCCTCGAATAACGATTCCCTTTAATTTCTATGAAAGGATTATATCTCAGCTTATTTAAACTAGAACAATTGAAAATATTTAAACTAGAACAATTAAAAATTATAAAGTGTGGCATATTTTTTAAAACACTAGTATTAGTTAAACCAAAACGTTACGAGAAATAATTTTTAAACTAATTCTAATATTAAATTTTTCAAAAGCAATATTAAAAACTAAAACGAAATTATAATATTTTTCAACAATTCTAAATATTTAGGAATGACGAACACTCAATCATGGAATAGATCAAAACCTCAAATAAAATAAAATACTTAAATTAATTATTCATAAAAAAGATAAATAGAACTTCTAACCTTAACAAAGAAGATTAGTTACTGATAGTAGAATGAAAACAGAATTCTTCAGTATAGTGTAGGACGTATTGTGTGATATGTAATTCCCTTGTGTGTTATATATGAACAAGTTTTTAAAACCTAAAACCTATCGTTTAAAACTAAAATCAAAACAGAATCAAATCTAATTAAATCAAATATTTTTTTAATAATTCTTAACTAACTAGTGATCTTTCTTGTAATTGAAATTTAAAATTTGATATGTTACTTTGTTGAAATTATGGGCTTGCAACTTAATTTTAGACCACCTCTTAATCTACTTAAATTACCCCAAAATATTTGATAACAACAAAAATTAGTAAAAATATTTAAGTACATTCATAATATTAAAATTAATTTACCAATTATTTTCTTTAGTTGCCTAAAACAGTTTTTAACTTGATAAATCAAAGATTAATTTATCGCAGATCAGATCTCCATTTAAGAATTTATCGTTGGCCAATTGGTTGTTAAATGCACAAGACGAGATACAAATTTTCAATACTTTTTTTAAGCGAACTAGTGAACTAATTACTAGCCCAACCTAAATTAGTTTATTTACCAACTATTATAGCAAAGTTATTATC
>NC_029785.2:136069378-136072526 GCF_000816755.2 Arachis ipaensis | reverse complement strand
GATTTGTTATTTATTATTTATTTTTTTATTTTGCAGGTCATAAAATAAACCAACAATTTTTTTTATGTTCGTTTTTTATTTTCAATAAATTGACACTAACGAGTTTGAGATTCTAGATTTTTTTTATCAGAGTTGCTACACATTCAAGTATTTTTTTATCCAAGTTCATCTAAGTAGGTCCAACACCAACAAAAATCACTCTCATTAAAAGAGCTCGCTTCTTCTTCTTCCTCTCACGTCCGCTGCTTCTTCTCTGTTTCTTTCTCCTTCTCCTCCTCTTCTTCCAAATTCGCGCAGGTTCTTCTTCTTCCCTTCTTCTTCTCTTCCTCTTTCTTCTTCTTCTTCTTCTTCCAAATTTGCACACGAAGGTTTTCTTCTTCTCCTCCTATTTCTTCTCTTCCTCCTCCTTCTCCTTCTCCTTTTTTAACGTCATCACTAATAACACTAACATTTGCAAACGTCCTTATTATTTCTGATTTTTTCTGTTGTCTTCATTAAATAATTTCAGTTTATTTTTTAATTTATTTCGGTTCATTTATGTGTTAATTTCGATTCACTTGATGCTGTTGGGAAGTATTGACCAAATTTTTTATTCACAAGTGAACCGAAATTAACACACAAATGAATTGAAATTAATTCACAAATTAACCAAAATAAACTAAAAAATGAATTGAAATTATTTAACGATGGCACCAAAGAAAATCATAACCAATAAAGATGTTAGCAAAATGTTAGTGTTGTTCGTGATGACCATAACAAAAGAGGAGAATAAGAAGAAGAATCTGCGTGCGCGAAAAAGAAAAACAAAATTAAATCGTGAACAAAAACACATTCAAATCCATCAAGTGATTTTGCAGCATTATGTGTTTCTTTTTCTTTATTTGATTAGATGAACAAGAAAAGAAAAGAAGATCGAACATGAGAAGTTTGGGATTTTTTTTTCTTGTTTCTTCTTTTCTGTTTGATTTTTTTTTCTCTTTTTCTTGATTTTATTCCTCTCAAAATAGTGAAACAAAAAGAATCATAAAAAATAATTCACTCAGAAATGAATAGAAATTATATTCAGAAATGAACTGAAATCATTAAGTAATTTCAGTTCATTCTAAATATAATTTCAGTTTATTTCTGAATATAATTTCGGTTCATTTCTGTTTTACACAATTCAAAACTCTTCATCCTCATCTTCTACTACTTTTTCATCAGGGAGAGAAGGAGAAAAAAAAAATACAGCAGTAACCACAACAAAAGAATGACGATAAGGAAAAAATACGCGAAAAAAAAAGGAGGAGAATGAGGAGGAGGAAGAACGTGAAGAAGAAGAAGATGTAGCATCAGGGAGAAGAAGAAGCGTGAGAAAAGAAGAAAGTGGAAAAAGCGCATGACTTAAAATCACTTGGATAAACTTGGATGTTAAAATTGTTTGAATATGCAGAATATCTTTTTTTTAATAAAATGTGTTGTTGTGGTAATTTGAAAATATTTTTTAAGATTAATCACATAAGAATTTAAAACTTTTATTTGAAATAAAAATTATATAATTGTTAACGTAATAAACTAATAATGAAGGTGAAATTTTTGCGATTTGATTGTCATAAAATTTGAAATAATTTTTGGTGTAACTAAATCAAAGAAGATATTTATAAAAAGAAAATTAATTGTATTAATTAATTAAAAAAAGTTATTTATACTTTCTTATAAGTGAAAATATAAGTAAGTATATACTTTTATTTATTGTTTGTGATTTATGGTTACTGTAGCATTACTCAAGTCGCACAATGTGGGCAAAGGATTGTTGTATTTCAAAGTTCAAACCAAGTTAATGCTCCATTAAGCAAAGGGAGATGAAAAGTATTTTGCAAGAAAATAAAAGATCCAATTGCTACAAGAAAATAAAATACAAAAATATTTCACATGAATAAACAAATCTTTTGTATACACATCCTTTTAGGGAAAATGCAAATTGCATAGCCTTAAGGGAAAAAAAATTAAATAAAACAATGAATCAAATAGCACACATGATAACAGAGATCCTTTTCCCAAAAAATAAAAAAAACGATCCTCCATTAACAAGCATGCATCTATATACTCCTGAATCTGAGGAATCCCAAAAAGTTAAACTCATGAATCATGGAGAAATCAACTCAAAGCTGTGCTCTCTGTGGTAACGTAGCTGCAAGGAGATTTGCCTCTCCATACGAAGTTGCTTTCTGAAATTAGCTATGAACATCTCTGCTCTTCTATCAATATCATCTTCATCCGCGGATGGATAGCTTATAGTCCTCTGAAGCCCAGGCCCAGGCCCACGCGAAGGCGAACCTTCCGAATCCGTTTCATTATCCGAAGAACAAATCTTCAGTCCAGGTGGATCATTGAAACTAAGATGCCTTTTGCCTAGTGAAGAAGCGCGGCGGATGAGGGATGCGGCATGCCATGTGCGGCTGATAATGGTGGAGCTTAGCAGAAACCTCACCTTCTGCACCGCCCTCTTAAGGCGGCTTAACAAAGACTGCTGCTTCTTCTGCTTCTGTTCGCTCATTTTACTCATCTATGTTGTGGTTGTGGTAGGTAGAAAATGATTAAGATGGTGCCTGGAAGATTAATTTATAGGAATGGCAAGTTAGGGGAGTTTGATAATTTGATTTTTTTCTTATAATGGAGATTATTAAGCTAAGAAACTTGTTAGGAAAGTAGTGTTATGCTACAACACATAGTTTAGTTTCGTGACGAAATTAATCACTCTGTAACCGTGTTATTAGCCTGATGGAAACTTTGTATCTTTTTGACATATCCAGCATGGTCAAAGGTTTGATTGGTACTTTCTCGCTTGTCTCCTAAGTCACAAGCTTATTTCGTGCTCATTGACACAGTCAAAGCTGATTGTAATTTTATAATGGGAGAGGAATCATCATCATATGAGTATATATATGACTCTTCTGCAATCATCTTAACCTTAGTTTTTTCCTTATCTGGTATAATTGGTTTGTTTGAATTAGTAAATTCCTTTAAGGGGAAACTTTCGCATCAAAGAATATTATGATAAGTCGATAAATAAATTACTATCGGGTGGAAGTAAAGCTTAGCTGTCAACATGACACGGTCTTTTCTTTGTGGCAGCCGCTTGAGCTTGTCCGGTTCCAAATTTTCAATC
>NC_029785.2:136053083-136069303 GCF_000816755.2 Arachis ipaensis | reverse complement strand
TAAGGTGGTAGATTTTTTTTTTACTCTTGGGCTAGCCCATGAATTCAACCCGAACACCCAACCCACCCTGACCCAGAACCCGGTTTCCTATTCTAAGCTCCTAAGTCCTAACACAGAGATGTAACTAACTCAAGCTATCTCATGGCGCAGTCCAGACCTTGGATCAATGGCAGCATCACCTGTCGTGCTGGGAGCTTCACCCAAGTTTGAATCCTCAATGAAAAATATAGAACCCATGTTAGTAATAGTAGTATGTGTGTAAGGAATATAGAGACTGCCCCTTTAATCTTTTTGTTTTATCTTCGACCCTTAGATCCCAACACATACTTTGCAGTTTGCACATTTTGCTTCTAGTCTTTTCTTTCCATCATGGGTTTTTCTTTTTTTGTTGTAGAAGTTGGTCAACTTTGACTAGCCTACACTAATTCATTTTGTACAGGAAAGGAAAATAAATAGAATGGCCCATAAAAATCAAAGAGGAATTTTTTGTGCCAATATCAATTTTTTTTTTATCTAAATTGTCTAAAAATAAAGATTGCATTAACTTGGAAGGGCATACATCATGTCAATTATACTATCCAAGTGCCTCGCTGGCCGCTCCACACTATGCTCTTAATTAATTAACAATTCCGTTACGTTACCAACAGTATTTCTGTCAATATCTGTCAATTTTAATTGGACTGAACTCTAAACCCACTTAATTTCAAAAGCCACATCCCCAATTAATCTAAATTAATCCCAATTTCACTAGTTTACCACACTAATCCTAGTTTACCCTTTTGTTGTTACCGTGGACACACTTCCCCAACTCCTATATCATTTTTCAGCGCCGCATACCCATCAGCCCTGTCGACAGGTCTTCTCGGCGCCGCCTCCGCCTGCCACCTGCGCAGCCCAAGTTGCTCTGTTCACCCGCAAGGACGCCGTCGTCTTCAACACCACAACACAACCCCACCGCTGCTGCTACTCATGGAGGTCGACGCCACCAATGCTGGTTCTCACAGAGGTTGATGTTGCCGCGGAAGCCCTTCTCGTCTGAAGGCGTCGATGACGCATTGCCTTCTCCAAGCTGCAACAGCAATCACGTATGTGTCCACGCCGCCCTGCTGCGTTTAGCCGCCGACCGTCGCACGCCACTCTCTGCAATCATCCCAGTGTTCTCCAATTGGTTAGTATATTGTTAGGGTTTTAAGTAACAGTAGCTGTTTCAATTTTGGTATTCATATTTCTTATGTGATGCTCCTGATTTTTGTTGGATTCATGGATTTTTCATTGATTTTAGTTGGATGTTTCTTCTGAAATAGTTTCATACAATTTCCTTGTAACTTTTTTTTTGAATTGCAGTTCATTGAGCTCCTTTAGTTCATGCTTATTTTAATGGGAATATAATGATATGTATATTGATTTTAAGGTCAAATTTTGATTCTGAACTTTCATGTCATGTAATTTCATTTAATTTCCATTTACTACTATGTGTTTGTTACTTGGTTATATGTATCTTTAGTGTAACTTTGCTATTTTTAGCTATATGCTATGATGAGTTTATTGGCTTTTTAGTTATATGCTACAATGGAAACAACATAGAATTGGATTTACCAAAAATCTATCATTACTAAACACTAATTCCCTATGATTGTGTGCCTGCTATAGTTCAGGGATGTGAAGAGCAATAACATATTGCTTGATCATGAGTTTAGGCCTCATGCAGCGAATTTTGGGCTTGCTAAGACCTTGCAGCGTGAGGCAGGTGACAGAGATGCTGGTGCTGGTGCCAGTGCCATGTCCAGAGTTCCTGGATCATATGAATACATTGCCCCGGGTAAGTTCTTTGGTAGATTTTTGGGTATTATTCAAATGGAATGACAACACCATTCAAGGAGAAGTAATGACCATCATGAATCATGATAAATATCTAGCAGCTTAGTTTAGACTATTGAGATGTGTCAATTTAAGTTAAGGTTCAAGTTATTTGTTTTGGGAAGCTTTATTGCTAATATCTACCTAATTGATCCACTTGCAGAGTATGCTTATACGCTCTATATGCTTATGATGAGATGTTGAATTAGTCATAAATGGCTAGTCTTTGTTTATAACTATGAAGAATTTATTCTATTGTTGATTTAGGAGCAAAGCTTATAAATGATTGATCACATGGTGCTTGACATGAATTCCTAAGAGAAGGCTTGTTCTAATTTTTCGGGAGATGCATAGATGGAATGAAAAGAAACAAAAGCTTGTGCAGTATAGAAAATTCTTTGATAAGATCCTTGCCTCACCTGTTCTTACAAATAATGAGATGCTCAAAAAACTTGTTGAAAGCCAACTTGTATGTTCTTTAGGAACAAGGAGTAGAATGTCATAACATTTCTTTGTGTCCTTTAAATTCATTTAGGCAGAAATTGTACTAGCTTAGTAGATCCATTATTTTTTGTTAAATTATTCTATTATAGTTTCTTAAGATGCTTTGTTTGATTAATTAGCATACAAGGAGAAGTTGTTAGAAATGAAGACGGCAGAGATATTTAATTTTTTTGATATGTTAAAGATGCTTCTCCAGATGATATCTTTTTACTTTTGTTAAACACTTGTTTTGTTTTATCCGGTTAATACTTGGATGTGTCTTCTATTTAAAATTTGTTTGGATGTGTCTTTAATGAATGTGTCTTTTGTTGGAAGTGTTTTTAATGGATGTGTCTTCTATTTAAAACTTATTTGAATGTGTCTTCTGTTTAGAACATCGATGTTGCTTTTCAAGACTAGTGAACTTTCTTTGGTTATCTCTCGTAAAAAAAAATTTAAGTGTAAAGTTGCCTTCTCTGTTAAGACATTGATATGTCTTTTTACATTTGTTAAACACTTGTTTTGTTTTAACCGACTAATGTTTGGATGTGTCTTTAATTGTTAGATGTGTCCTTAATAGATGTCTCTTGTGTTTCAAACTTCTTTGGCTGTGTCTGTGATGGATGTGTCTTTTTGTTTAAAACTTGATTGGATATGTCATTAATTTCATAACTACTTAAAATCAGGTAAGATTTAATTCGTTCTGACGCACTTAATCTAATCTTTGAATACAAGCTACTCCTACCTTTAGCAAAGAGGACCAACTTTTGATCAAGACCACAAAAATAAATAAGAAATAAATAATGATTTGTCATATAATCTGAACATAATTAACTACAACCCAAAGTTCGATGTTTATGAAACTAAACAATAAATTTTAAATTTGAGAAGAATATTATGTCATATTCTAAGGTTGATAATACACGAGCAAACATCATGTATGAATAAAAGGCTTATAAGCAACACCACTATACATTATAGTTGGCATCTAATTTCGTCAAAATATTGACAGCTTTACAATTACCTATGCAAAAAGCAAAAAATTTGACATAAAGGATTTAATTAACATTTTAAAACAAATCAATTAGTTATTATTTTGGTCAGTCTCAGCATCAAAAGGCACCACAGGGTCTTCATATGGATTAGAATGTCTTGATCTATCTGCTTCAGTTGTCCCTCCCAACATATAATCCACTAATATAGATAAGAAAATTAAATTTGAAGGTTAGTAATTTATGTAATTAAGCACCAACTATATTCCAGAACTAAGAAACATAATCATCAACCTGAATCACTTATCTTCATACCAAAATGAGTCGGACTCCTTAAGCAACAACCAAGTTTCAAATTTTATTTATTATTTGATGGAATATGAATTTAATTTAAATAAAATTTATATTATATTTAATAATAGATAAAATATCATGAATAGAGAGATAACATTATTGCATAACTGTAGTTCTACAGAATTTCCACAATTTGTTTGTAAGTGGTTCCACTTGAGCTTCTATCTAATAGATCTTTTTAACATATTTTTTATCTTTTTAATTAACTTTTTTTTATTAGACCCAAATAGAAGAACCTTCTTATCAAATACTATTAGACAGTGTTTGAAAAGCTCATCTCTAAAAATAATATAAAGAAATAAAGTTGGACAGAAACGGTTCAATAATTTAGCAATTAATGGAAATGCATCTTTGAAAAAATTAAAGAAATTGCTCCTTCATTCATGACCTCATGTGTGATAACATTATTCTTAATATTTTGTACAAGAGAAAGTAATTAAAGTAATTATCAGAAATTAGATTCATGGTTTTATGGCAACTGTTTATCTTTCAACTTAAGCAGAAGAATATACTTATATCATAGAAAGATTTTAATATTATAAAGCTTAAAACATGATAAAAAAGATTTTTCTAACATTTATGTCACAAACTATAAGTAAATGCACCTAACTATAATTACCTCTTTATTATAAATGATACTTTTTAGTACATCAGCAAGAATTTGCAACATTTGTAGCATGTTTATCCTATCTCTTTATCTGTCTTCATTGGTCATTAGTTGAGAAAAAACTTGGCTAGAACTTATGTCAGGACAAGAATCTGATGAGAATTCTTATCTACCTTTTCGTGCAATATTTCAAAAGTAACGTAAAAATTCCTTATATATATATATGGTACACAAGCCTTCATTGGATTATATATCTCAAAAAACTTGTTTTCAAAATAATATTTAAGCTTCGTGAATAATAAATAATGTCTTATCATTTTTGTTAACATCATCCTACTGTTGTTCACATTAATTATTTCGTTCGTAAGAGTCCAAATCTAATTATTGATTTGGAAGAATAAAAGAAAAAACAAAGAACTCAGGATAAGTATCATGCATACCTATGCTCTATTAATGGGTTGGACACATGTTACCCTTGAGTAGTAGTTTCCCTCTATCCCAGTTTATTTGCTATATAATCCTCGATCACCTACTTTTCATATCAAACTGAACCAAATTCACAACAAACTTAGGAGAAATCTCTGATCACGCAAGAAACTGCTCATGCTCAGTATAGTAAACAGAAACAATTAAAGACTTAAAGTTATTAAAGCCACACCTTAATTAATTATCATATAAATAACACTTGCAACGAACAAAACCCACTCTTAGCTTCCTTCACACCAGAAAGAAAAAAGATGGAACCAACAAGAAACCTTGATCATCATCACGGTGGTGACCATCACTTTATTTTCCGTTCCAAGTTGCCCGACATTTACATCCCAACCCACCTCCCTCTCCACACTTACTGCTTTCAGAATCTCTCCCACTTCAAGGACCGTCCTTGCCTCATCAACGCCACCACCGGCGATACTTTCACCTACGCCGCCGTCGAACTAACCGCCAGAAAAGTCGCCGCCGGACTCAACAACCTAGGTGTTCGTCAAGGCGACGTCATCCTCCTCCTCCTCCAGAACTGCCACCAGTTTGTCTTCGCCTTCCTTGGCGCCTCCTACCGTGGCGCCATCGTCACCACCGCCAACCCGTTCTACACCCCCGCCGAGGTCGCCAAGCAGGCCACCGCCTCCGCTGCTAAGCTCATAATAACTCAGTCGTCCTTCGTCGACAAGGTAAAGGATCTGGCCAGGGACAAACACATCAAGGTCGTGTGCATCGACGCGCCGCCGCAGGGGTGCCTTGACTTCTCGGAGCTAACGGAGGCGGATGAGGGCGACATCCCTGCCGTCAAAATCTGCCCGGATGATGTAGTTGCGCTACCGTATTCGTCCGGCACGACGGGGCTCCCAAAAGGGGTGATGCTAACACACAAAGGGTTAGTGACGAGCGTGGCGCAGCAGGTGGACGGAGAGAACCCCAATTTGTACATTAAGCGCGACGATGTGGTGGTTTGCGTGCTTCCGCTGTTCCACATTTACTCGCTGAATTCGGTTCTGCTGTGCGGGCTTCGAGTAGGGGCTGCAATCGTAATAATGCACAAGTTTGAGGTGGTGGGGCTGCTTCAAGTGGTTGAGAAGCACAGGGTGAGCGTTGCGCCATTAGTGCCTCCGATCGTTCTGGCGATAGTAAAGAGCGGGGAGGTGACACGCTACGACTTATCGTCCATTCGGATGGTGATGTCCGGTGCGGCCCCATTGGGTAAGGACCTTCACGATGCTTTCAGGGACATGCTTCCTAATGCCACCTTTGGTCAGGTACTGTCAATAAAAAAAAAAATTAAAAATTTAAAAATTTTAACTCTATCTTTATGTGCAGATGATGGTGGAAACTCAGGTTAAGTAAACTTTACGTGAAGTTGATACTTGAGGGCCGTTAAATGATTTGATTGATTTGACTAAATTTTCATCCAACGGCTCTTACGTATCAACTTCAAGTAAAGTCGACTTCACTTGAGTTTTCATCGTAGATGATAGATTATAATCATTAAATAATTTGTTATGTTTAATTAAATTATCATTTAACAACTCTCGGTTATCAATTTTATTTAAAGTTAACTGCATTTTTAACTATTTTTTATATATTCTTTTTAATTTTATCCGAAAATAATTTGATATGACACCTTCCCTAACCATTTCTTTGCCCTACCAGAAATTATTGCATGATGTTATTATGAATTATGATGTAGACCTTTCTCTATCCTCAATTATTTTACATCCCAGATATAAAATAAAAAACTGAATGTTACAGTGCCTAAAAAAAGTGTCTATCTATTAAAAAAAAATTAAAAATTAATATTTAATTTAAAAGATATAAAAATAAATTATTTTTAAAAAATTTAAAATTTATCAAAAAAATAAGTTAAACAAAAATTAAGCAACAATTAATAAATTATAGAATTGGCCAAATAAAAATTAGATTTTCAGGAAATAGCAAATTAAAACCTTTATTTTACTTAAAATAGCACGCTTTTAGCTAGAAAAGGAACTGTGTTATTTAGATTTTTTTTTTTATCAATAATAGGCTTATCATTGTAATTACTTTTTAGTGAGAGTACATAGTATATAAGGTGTAATAACTCAATAAATATTTTTTAAGAAAATTTTTCATTTTCTTAAACAATGAGAAGAACTTATTTTTCTCCATCTCTTAATCCCTTTTGGTTCATCAAACCATCAACATCACAGCTTGAACAGCTTAGGGTATGAGATTTTCTTCATGGTGCGGTGAGCGTGGAAAGCAATCAAGCTATGAATCAAATAAAAAAAAGTTGTGAATTAAGATCCGATCTAATTTTACCATTTTCTTTCTATCCCTAATTTTTCTTTCGACATTTTCTTTTCCCATTCTTATTTCTTCCTTCAAACTTATCCAATAGAGTTTGATAAGAGGTTATTTCGCAAGATTCTTTCTTGGTGAACATAGCTGTTCCGATCAACGAGTTAGAAGGAAGAAGATCTATCCTTATTACTCTGTGATTCATTGATTTCTCAAAATGGCGAATATGATAAACAGATCTTCCTATTGTAGAGATTGTGGAGCTACATTGCCATGTTCTCATGGTAACAAGCAAGGCCATACAGAAAAGGTATGCTATAAGAAGCATGGGTACTCCTCCCATTTCTATCAACGGCAACATAACACCACCATCAATCATGTGATCACTGAGGGGCATGATATACTCAGTGACAAACAATTCTAACTCAATTGTCTCAAAGAGAACACTGAAATATCAAGATCTGGGTTTACTCTAGAGCAAAGATTTGTCTTGTTAGAATTGATTAAAGACAAAAGTGTGCAGCAACAACCTCATAATACAAATCAAATTTTAACTAATTTCATTCAGACTTCCATTCCAGGTAAAACCATTGCATTACATTTTAATGCGAGAATTATGAGAATTATCACTCTAAAATCTGCACTATGGGCCATTGACTCTTATATAACAGATCATGTGACTTTTGACTTAAAAAATTTTGCAAGCTTTTAAAATATTGCTCCAATCAATGTGATATTGTCAAATGGGACCAAAACTGTTAGCACTATCATTGACACAATCACATTTTCTAAAAAATTTTTTCTCAAAAATGTTTTATATATTTTTTTTTATTTTAAACTAATCTCTATCTCAAAGTTAACCTCAAACTTACATCGTCAACTGTTAATCAATGATAAATGTTGTGAGATACAAGATCGATCTACATCAAAGGTGATTAGCATTGCTAAGTGTATAGAAGGTTATATACAATGAATAGAGAATCAATTTTTATTTAATTAATAATGCGCTACGAAAAGAGAAAGGGGAAGAGAAAGAGAGAAAAAGAAAACTAGGTGCCAAAAGTTTTCTAAATTATGAGTGTTGAAAGACTTTTGATAAAGAAACGTAATGTGATTGCTATAGTCATTGGGACAGATGAGTAAGCAAAGGCAACAAAAAGTAACTACACAGACACAAAAATTAAATGTATGAACAGCCTTTAGGTCTTAGGATCGGTAAATCCGGTGTGTCCTTGATGAGCGAGCAATGTTACGAAATTACCCTCGCTCAACACAATAAGCATGATAAGATTATTAGAGCGTGTGTGCATGCAGGGTTATGGGATGACGGAAGCAGGTCCGGTGCTTTCGATGTGCTTAGCGTTTGCAAAGGAACCTTTTGAGGTGATATCATCAGGTGCGTGCGGGACCGTCGTAAGAAACGCAGAGATGAAGATTGTAGATCCTCTCACTGCTGCTTCCCTCCCCAGAAATCATGCCGGTGAGATTTGCATCAGAGGCAACCAGATTATGAAAGGTACAATGTCGTCTCGTAGGAGGAAAAATGTCATTTTTATGCCCAATCACATACATATTCAATAGAAACTTATTCTGTTCATGTATTTCTTGTGACCTATCTTCTTGAGTGTGAAACTGATCATAAACAGAATAAGTTGGAAAGAGTTCAAATAACACATCAATATTCTTATTAGAAAGTCAACAAGACTGTATATATATAGATAGGTGAAACTTAAATATAGTTGTGACATAATGTTATGGATGGGTAGGTTACTTAAACGACCCTAAGGCGACAGAAGATACCATAGACAAAGAGGGATGGTTGCACACGGGTGATATAGGATATATCGACGACAACGATGAGCTATTCATCGTTGACCGCTTAAAGGAGTTGATCAAATACAAAGGATTTCAAGTGGCTCCCGCTGAGCTCGAAGCTATGTTGATTTCTCACCCTAACCTTTCCGATGCAGCTGTTATAGCGTAAGTTCTATGTATGTACATAGATATATAGATAGATTCCCCATATTATTTGGAGTGTTAGAGTGAGTAACTTTTGTGTTTTGTAACCATCAATTAGTCATCGATAATATTTTTAATGGTGTGAGATTACATCCAATAGTAGGAGATCATTCACTTTTTTTTTTTTATGGTTAAGTGCTGGCCACAAAACACAAAAGTTGCTGGCTCATAGACTTTCCCTTATTTGTTTTCATAATTATTGTAACAACCGGAACGTTACATTAATTGGTTTCAGCATGAAAGATGAGGCAGCAGGAGAGGTTCCTGTTGCATTTGTTGTAAGATCAAACGCGTCTAAGATATCGGAGGATGAAATCAAGCTATATATCTCAAAGCAGGTAATTGAGGAATGAAATACACAAATTACCCTTGAGCACTTTATTTGGTTGATTTTTTATTTTATTTTTTGTGACAGGTTGTATTTTACAAGAGAATCAACAAAGTTTTCTTTGTGGATTCAATCCCAAAGGCACCGTCAGGTAAGATTTTACGAAAACACCTCAGAGCAAGGCTTGCATCTGGCCTTGAAATTTAGTCCCAATTAGAAAGTTTTATGACACGGCCCAAACTACTTGTGCATATTGGAGGCCCAATCTATTTTGTTTTCCTTTGTCACTAGCCACGGTGGCCCACTATTACAAAAGACACCGAACAATCCGTTTTTGGGTATTCTTCTTTTATCTCGAGTCTGTAACATAAAGCTTCCAAAAAGCAAAAACTATCTGATTTTTCATGTTTGTGTCTCTGTAATCATAAAGTCGTGGTGCCATACCAAAAAGGAGAAGGAAAAGTATAAAAATATATTTGTTATTAATTAAATATATACTTACATTATTTTTAATTAATAAGATAAAAAAAATTCATGTTTAGTCATTAAAAGAATACTAATATTAAAATGATATTTATTATAAAAAGTGTATGCTTAACGGGATGGTATAAGTTATATTTGTAATGATTGCTTGACAAGAATGAAGCTCATACAAGTTGTTTGAGCTGAAATTTCCAACGCTATAAAAGACCAGATTATTAATGTACTATAGTCTATGAATAGAAAGAACCTTTTCATGGGAGCTCTATTTATTATTATGATTTCAATTAAAACATTATCTACGTAGAAACTTTTGTTTTCATGTGAAAGTTGATATTTAAAAATGGTTAGATAATTTAATAAATTTGACTAAATTATTATCTAACGATTTTTAATTATCAACTTCATATAAAAACAATTGCATATGAGTATTTATCTTACCTATATTTAGATTCTTATTTATTATTGTGAATTTAATTAAAAAACTAATTATTTTTAAGTTAATATAATTTTTTTTAAATTATTCTTATATATTAAATTTTAAATTCATTAAATGCATGGAATAATTAATATAAAAATATATGAAGTTTTTATTAAAAAATTAAACAAAAATATATATAACAATTATTACTATAAAATAATTTATAAAGTTATAATTAAAAGCAAAGGTTAACTATTTTTAATGTTAAAAATATTAAAAATAATTATTAGTTATCTTAACTCATTTGGATTGGTTGAATAGTAATTATCTCACTTATCTGTTTAAGTAGGTATTAGGAGTTCGAATTTCACATTGTGTATGTAACAATTCATTGACTAGCTAGCAGTAGACCATTAATAAATATAGTTTCAATCTGTAGTGGATTAGTCATCGACCTATAGAGTTAGAATACTGTGAAAATAGTATTTGTCTTTAAAGTAGAATAATTTCTCATTAATAGCAATACTTGTAGAGATTTATCTTTATTAAAATTTATGTGAAACAGTTTTATTTGTTGATATCATATTCATTCTTGAAATCAAAACAATATGATTATTAATGTTGTTACTTATTACAATTTCACATTTTATGACATGATTACTAAATTTCAAAACTTATAGACTTACGCCTTATAAAAACTATTATATTGATTAATATTTCTCGATAACATTATTGAAATACCATCGTTGAATATTAGTTTGTGTGAAGAAAAATCATAATCATTTTTGTTATTTAATATATAATTTATTCTACTGAAAAATAAATTATTATCCCCTAAATTAGTAAATACAATTTTATCAATTTTGTACACTATTTTATCCTGTAATAATTACCATTAAAAAAAGTAAATGATCACATTATCTAACAATACAATTTACAAAATAATTTTTTATTTTAAAGTTAAGTCTGATTAGTAAAATAAAATTTTAAACAATATTTTATTTTCTTATTCGAATTTAAAATTAAATCTAGAATTGATTAACAACTCACATTTTTTAATGAAAAAGTCTAGAAGCCAGCAACTTTTTCAAATTCTGGCTAGCATATAACCAGCAAAGAAAAATAAATCATTGGGTGAAATCTCACACCATTAAAATCATCATTGATAACTATTTGATGGCTACAAATCATAAAAATTGCTGGCTCTAGCACTCATTTTTTTTAATTTTAATAACAAAAAAAATTAATTCGGTGCAAAACATTTTAATAATTTCGTCCTCGGCGCTGTTACTTTTGCTCAGCTTCGTTGGCTGTCGCCATGCCAGTCGTCTTATGAGACTTTGTCTCCATCTTCCCCTTTGCAACAACGCCATCCTCGATGTCATTGCTGGTCGTGCTTCTCGCGCAACTCTTGCTCGCAGGTGTTCTGCCGCTGTGAATGTCATCGTCTGCCCCAGCTGATTTGCTCCTTCATGTAGGCTAGTCCCAGATTTGGATCCTCCAATCGTAGATCTAAATTTATATTTCTGAATTTTTGAATTTGTTGTGATTTTGTATCTGAATTTGATAGATTTCTACTTGAAATTTTGGATTTGGTTGATCCTCATCTTTAAATTTTATTTCACACATTCTTGCTCTAAACCAAGCTTTTATCGTAAATTTTGAATTTTTACATAAAACCTCTCTTTGAATTTAGATTTTTAATGCACTGATAAAATATGGAAGCAATAATTCAAGATACGTGACATGAATACTTTTTACATAAGCCAATAAATTATCATAATATTCTAAAATTGTACCAAATTATTTTTTAATTATGTCGGGTAAACTACCATAAAAGTTAAAAATGATGGTGAATAAAAAACCTATTATATTAGAAAGAATATTGAATAGAAAAAATAAAAGTAAATAAAAAAAGAATTGAATCAAATCAAAAGAGGAAGAGAGAAGATAATTATATTAAGATAAATTCTACTCTACTTTTTCTATAATAATATGTATATTATCCTCTGTGACATGTCATTCTTTAATTGGTTACTATATTAACTATGGTTAAACTATTGATAATTAAATTATAGTCCAAAGTGGGTAATTATATAATTTACTAAAATATAAAAATTCAATCTTTGATTCTTCACCAAATCTGCTCCCAGACAATGAACCCTAATCTTCTGTATCTCCTCTCCCGTTTCGGCACTGTCGTCGTCACCCGAGCATAACCGTGTCATTGGCCTCCCCTGTTCCGGCACCGTTGTCGCCACCCGAGCATAACCGTCTCATTGGGTGCCCCATTCCCTCCGTCTGTCGTGCCATCTCCGTGCTCGAAAGCATCGCCGCCGCCATCGTCACAAGCAGCGCCGCCTTCCTCACGGTATCCTTCCCTCTCACCCAATATTATTATTATCAAGATCGGTACATGGAAGGATAGACTATAAGCATAATTCCTTTGTATTTTTTGGGTACAAATTCTTTTATAGATTTCAATTCAGATGACGTAAATGCTTTGATCTCATTGATTTTTTTAAAGGACTTGCAAGTTGCCGATGAATCTTTAGCTATTGCTGCTTCAAGTATCCTTCCTCCTTGGAATTACTTTCGTTTTCTCAGATTCTTAGGTTTGCCCCCGCCCCCTCCCCCCAAAAAAAACACCAAAGAAAAGGGAAAAATCATATATGTTTTGTTGACTATGTTATTCTTTGTAAGCAAGAGTAAGAAACAGAGGTTGGTTCCTTGACTAGTCTTACTTGTTCATTCTTTTATCTTATTAGCTCAGGCAATCACTCTATCAACATGTATAGTTGCTCACAACAATGCATTGTTCGCTTTGCTGGTGTCAAATAATTTTACTTAGATAAAAAATAATGTGTTTAAGCGATACAGCAGGGACAATGTATACAATTTGGTTTACTTTGGTAAGTTATTGTGCCTACTAGAGTTTATTTTCCTTTGATTTCTGCTTATTTGGTATATTGATGATTAGTTCCTATGCTAAATAGAAAATTATGCAAACTCTTTTATAATATGATGAATAAAAGTCACTTTTTAAGCAAAATAAAAGTTAGATATGATGTTGAAGTCCATGATTAGTGCATCCCTTTGATTTAAATTCTAATTTTGTTAGGATTTAATGGGTTGCATTGGTTAAACACTAATAAATATTTTATGTATGCGTTTTGATCTTTTAAGAAAATATGATATGAATATGATAAAGGTATTATGGGCAATTAGGAGGTACATTGTTAGTGAGTGAGAATTATGGGAATACGTATGCGAAATGATAATTGATATCATCAAGCATTCATTCATTGCTAAATTCAATGACATGAAACCCATTACATACTGAGTTCCTTGAAGACCTCTGTAAACAGGTATTTTCATATGATTTTATGTGCATATCATCCATGCACTATTATTGGTTGTTTATTCTGATTAAAAAGGCATTAAACAGCTAGCTGTGCATGGTTAATTTGCATATGTTTCAAATCCCTCACGGGGTATCTTGAATTTGAGTGGCTTTATGAGCAATAATACATTGAAAGTACCACAGCCTTCCATAATTCAATTTTCAAATTCCTTTTGTGATTATCTGTTGCAAACTTGTAATATGTTTTCCTTTACTGCGATATTGAATCCAATATGGATTTGTATGCCTTTTGTATTCCTTTCTAGCAATATGGTTCAATCTCTCTAAATAACTTGGTCATTTTTCTTCTCAATTGATTGTGTCCCTTTGATTTCTTTCATTATTGTTTCTTTGATTTATAGTTTAATTCCAGTAAGTTCAGTTTATAAGTGAACACTTTTACCATATTTCACCAAAAAGTAAGAAAAGAAAAAGAGAACGAGAATACTTTTACCATATGGAAGAGATTTTTTATAATTTAAGTTGGCATTTGCACATGGTGTATCCTGTTGAAAAGCAAGAATATGCTATTTAGTTGACACTTGAGAAAGCCAACTGTTACTACATAAAGAATGATATATAATTATGCAACTTTAAGTTGGTTTATACTGTTTTTGATAATTACATTGCTTTAGCTGACTCTATGATGGAAATTTCCCTAAGAATACAAGCCTGACACTTGACTCTTTTTCTTATCTGTAGACTTTAAATATGCAAACTGAGGGTGTGAAGAAAAATCTTACTTTTGTCCCACTTGCTCCAGCATCTCTGTGGTAATTATAGATATTTTAAATGCTGCATTTCCTATATGCTAATTTGCTATTTATTGTTAATTTAATGTCTCTCTACTTCTTTATTGCTTGTTCTCAGGTTATTCGAGTGCTGACTCCAGTTTTTGCTGTAAACATTCCTCCCAATCCCCTTCGATGGAGGCTTTTTTGGATTCTGCTTTTTACAGCAATGACCTATGTTATGCAGTTATGCTTACAAGCATTAAGGTCTTTGTTGGGTTGGGCCTACAGAAACATGCCACCTGGTATGTTAACCGGAGGAGGAAGCACCATCTTCATGCAGATTAGGTTAAAAGGAAAAAAATTTCTGTCTCAGGTCATGGTACTTCGCCATGAAGGCCTCCATGCATGTGCCCGCAGATCATCTACGAGATGACCACAGGCAGATGATTTGACAAGTCGATTCTCAAATCATCATTGATAACTAGCAGATACAGGAGAAAATTCTTGTTCAATCTCTTGGTTTTTCAAACTTAAGATGAGCCAATGATAAAACCTTGCAATTTTGATATCAGGATGAGGCATAGTTTGATGAAGATACAAGGTTTTATAGGCTGCATGAATCCCATCCCTTTAACCTGCAGCAGATCAGAGTTTCTATAGTTCTATACCCCTCCAATTCATACATTGTCATATTGGATCATACCAATTGCCTTCAAAGAAAAGTTAGTTTCACACCCTTTATTTTGACCTCTTTCCATATGCCAGATATACACAGAAGCAACATACATGAAGTGCTATTTGTTCTTATAAAATGTAAGAATTTCTACTTTCATTATGCTTATTATAGGCGCAATTAAAATCCCCAGGTGGGTTCATAAGAAGTCTGAGTTTTTGTGCTTCGTGCATCTAATGTAATTGTGATAGTAATGATTACCATGGAAGTTGGCCTTGAAGAAGATGCATTTAAATGATGTACTGAGTTTTCACCATTATAAATATTTTTTTTATTCATTTTTCTTTCTCCAACAAAATGTTAAAGGAACTAAAGGGCATAAGGACATCTTAGAGGAAGCATATTTTACTATGCAATTTGAGTAGAATTAAGAGTCAATTATCAGGGCTTTGAATAGTTTGTACTTTGTATATTTTGAATCATAGTTACTAAATATTTTTTGGAGTTTCTTGTATTAGTAGATGCAAGTTCAAACATAAGTAATTGGAAAGTTATAATGATATTCACTAAAATTAAGTAATTCCTTACAAATTGTATTTGCTTGTATTCTAGATCTTGATCACATCAAATCAAATTCAAGTTCGACTTATTAAAAACTTAAAAGTTGGCTCGAACTTTTTTTATATTAAAATAATTATATATGTATAGATGTGTATATAATACAAAATATAGATGTAAGCTGGACAATATGTTTTATAACTAATGTTAGCTACTAATGTTATAAATTGTTTTATAACTAATGTTAGCTACTAAGAAATATGTTTAATGATGTTCAATGCTATTATTTTATTCTTTTCTCATCCTTCATTTGTTCTGTCGTTTTGGAAATAGTAGCTGCACACAAAAATATCAACTAATACTGTAAATTTAATTTCTTCAAGGAAAATAAAAATATTCTCCTCACCTTAAAAATTAATCAACAAATTAATTATTATATATTTATATATACTTTTTTATATATTATTTCATATAATTTTAATATATATTTTATATTTAATTTATATTTTACACAATTAATTAATAATCACTAATTTTTA
>NC_029785.2:136050393-136053025 GCF_000816755.2 Arachis ipaensis | reverse complement strand
TACTCAATATTGTACTCTCCGTGTATTTTAAACTATAAATCAAAAAAACAATAATGAAAGAAATCAAAGGAACACAATCAATTGAGAAGAAAAATGATCAAGTTGTTTAGAGAGATTGAACCATATTGCTAGAAAGGAATACAAAAAGCATACAAATCCATATTGGATTCAATATCGCAGTAAAGGAAAACATATTACAAGTTTATAACAGATAATCACAAAAAGAATTTGAAAATTGAATTATGGAAGGCTGTGATACTTTCAATGTATTATTGCTTATAAAGCCACTCAAATTCAAGATACCTCGTGAGAGATTTGAAACATATGCAAATTAACCATGCACAGCAGGCTGTTTAATGCCTTTTTAATCAGAATAAACAACCAATAATAGTGCATGGATGATATGCACATAAAATCAGATGAAAATACCTGTTTACAGAGGTCTTCAAGGAACTCAGAGTATGTAATGGGTTTCATGTCATTTAATTTAGCAATGAATGAATGCTTGATGATAACAATTATCATTTCGCATACATATTCCCATAATTCTCACTCACCAACTAAAATCTAAAGAATTCAACTAGAAAATCAACTATTTTTCAGCCAATATTAAATAATTTTTCTAAAATTATTTTTTTATTATAAATTCTAATTCTAAATCTTAAACTCTATACTTTCTAAAAAGTGAAAGTTAAGAAAGTAATTTTATAATAAAAAACTTGCCTAATTTTAACTAATTAAAGTTGATTTTCTGTACTTACTTTTATCTAAAATATAGATGTTAAAATAGGTTTAGCACCTCCTCATGTTAGATATGATTTGAAAAAGTATAAGAAAATAAAGTTGTATCCTACTAATAACCATAGCTTCTGGTCTAGTGGTAAACACTTGACCCAACAAGAAAACTTTTCATAAAGATAGGACCAATGAATTAATGGTTAAAAATTTTAAGAAATAATTGAGTGAAGAAAACTTTGACAGAGCGTGTACCAGTCAATACAACTTGGTAGGTAACATTTATCCCACTGTTAGTATATTCGCTCCACTTGTGAACACATCTGCAGCATCTGGATCACCAAATATCTGGAATCAAACCCAACTAAAGGAGTGAGACAAAGAGAGAAATGACCCATACACAGATGTAGTTATTTATCTATTTCATCACAACACACATTGGCTTTCGCGGCTGGATTCACATTGCCATTTATTGCTAAAGCACCACCAAGGATAACAATCTGCCCAATGTTCTTGGCAAATTCTGGATCAAGCTGTATGGCCTACAAAAGAAGAATCTAGTCAAGAAATGAGGTATTGTTCGGCCTGATATGTACCGCGAGAGAAGGTTCCAGCTAATGGATGAAGAGAGAACGAACAGAGATATTAGGCGGCGAGTGAAGCACGAAAAAGTTTTTGACAATGACAGTTACGGTGACGGTGACGGAAGCACGGTGAACATAGAGAGAGCGCTCTCAAACAGAGGAGACGACTTCAAGCTCCTGCGACAGTGCCAAGCTTCCACACGCGATGCCTGTACATGCGACGGGGCTGCGGGTTGAGGTAGCTGCGGTGGTTGGCGTGGTTGCAGGCGGCGAGTCTGGGTCAATGGTAGGTAGAATTGAGTTGATTTTTTCTTTCAATTTCAGAGAGGAATGTGGCTGAGGTGAATTGAGTTTCTGCACAATAATAAAAATATAACTTTACTTTTTAATGTTTATAGAAATTATATATTCATCCCTCTTATAAAAATATTTAATTATAAAATTACTCTACTTTAGTTAAGATATTAACTCTTATTGAGTTAAATTAACTCAAACTAAAACTAAACATCCAATTAAAATATGCTACATCACAAGAGGTAATTTACATGTTGATTTAGAGGGAGTCGGGTAGAATTCACTTTATATTAAAGAAAAATTATAAAAAAATCACTAATTTCATGCAGAATTAATTATATTATTACTATTCTTATTTATAAAATTCTACTAACAAATAAAAATTATCTCATTAGGCTATTGACTCACTTAATCCTTATTACAACCTTCATATATATTGATCGCGCACAAGTTATTTCTAATTAGATGTAAGCTGGCATAGTTTGAACGTTGAAGTTCTTGAGGGGTTGGATGGACAACTAATTTAAACACATTTTAAATCACCACAACAAACTTATAATACTTTTCTAAATAGTAATATAAAAACGTGTGCTACTTAACACTATTTATTAATAAGTTCTGATAGTTTATTTCTCCTTGTAATGATAACAATAAACACGAGTAAGTACACATAACTTATTTAAAGGTGCTATGCTGTGCATTATGTATAATATTGGTTACATGTTCCTATTTAATAATTTAAGAAAATCTCTACTGATTCTCTAACTCGTGTATAAACAAATTGTTCACATTTGTCCAATGTCTCAAGATGCATGTATGTATATATATTTTTTTAATGTATATACCTTATTGATTTATTATATTGACTTGATGTATAACTAACCTAGTTTTTTATTCTTTTTTCCATTCTCGGTTTGATTATATGTACCAAACTTTTGTTTAATTTGCTAAAATATCTGCTTCCAATATTCATATCAACCGGCCTTTTTTTCACACTCCATTTTTGCCCCCTGTCCAGC
>NC_029785.2:136047784-136049426 GCF_000816755.2 Arachis ipaensis | reverse complement strand
ATTTTCAAATTTAATATATATAATATGAGTATTTTAATCATTTTTTATAATAAAAGTATTGTAGTCATTTTTTATAAAAAATAATATTAATTTAAATCAGTTCATAATTTGACTCACTATTTTTTCGATCAAATTAATTTATCTGACCTAATTTTGACAAAAATAACACGGTTTAATCGATTATATATATTAAATTTTAATTATTAAAAAAATATCTTTAAAAAAAATACGTTTTAGACATCTTTCTCTGAGTGGCTCCCAATTTTTTACATAACTAATTTAGCTGACTATTATAAAAAGAAAAAAAAAAGAAACTCACCTAACCTAGATATTTTTCTAAATCAAAATGTCATTCGTTAAACATTTCCATGAACCAATAATTATAATGGCCGACCGGTGACTACGTCATAAATAAGACAGGATATACCATTACCTAAATGAAGAACCAATACCTGAATTATCATATTAGAGATAAAAGTAGTAAACTACATATAGTGCTTGAAAGGGTAAACAACTAATCATAAATGGGAAAGGAAAAACTCGAGTTAGGTGGCTCATGCATTTTTTTTTCTCCCAATTCTCCCCCTTTTGGATTTACATAGCTGTGCCAATTTTGTATAAGTTGTCACGCAATGTTCGATTTTGCTAAGCCTTAATTTATATGTAACAATTATAACCACTTAACCAGCACAATATAAGAGAGATGCTCAGATAATGGATGAACAAGATATCGGGTCATCTATATGGCTTTGCAATTGCTTGTGTAATTCTAGTATTACTATGTTAAGATGATTACAGTAATTATAATGTTTTAAAAAGTATTGTTGAAATTAAAGTAATGTTTTTTTATTATTAAACAATGTTTTCAAAAAATATTGATAAAAAACTTTTAAAATATAAAAATGACTTTAATTTTAACAATATTTATATAATCACCATAGATACCATAATATAATTATACTAAAATTGATTAGGGATGTTTATGGATTGAATTTGATTTGCATATCCGCGGTGTTTATCGGAATTTGATCTGAAAATTGCAGATATGGATCTTATCCGCAAGGCTATCGGATCAGATTAGTTCGGATTCGCACACTAATAGGATCAGATTACGGATTTTGTGTAGGTATCCGCATATCTGCATTTCCGTAAAAATAAAGAAATAAATAAGTAAATATTTTTTTAATGTTTTATTTCAACTAATAATTATCATACATGTTGTATTATTTTAATTTATTATTTAAGAAAAGTATGTTTAATATTATTTTAAGAGTAAACATATTTAAAAAAATAGAAAAATGAATTCTATTCATATTTTTTTAATAAAAATAAGCTTTTAAAAATATTTTTTTATTTTATAGATATATCCGATATCCGATCCGTAAATGTTCGAATCGGATCGGATCGAAGCTTAAAAACTGCGATATTCGATCTTATCCGATACGGTGATTTTAATGTGGATTGAATTGAAATTTTGGCTATATCTAATTCAATCCAATCGCGTTCACCCCTAAAATTGGCCAGATAAAAATTACAGTTTTTATGTTCTTAATTTTTTTAAAAAAGTAAATATATATTATCTAAAGGTGGATATTACAATAAAGACTTTATAATTGTCTTCATATAAAAATATTTCTTTTTA
>NC_029785.2:136046518-136047551 GCF_000816755.2 Arachis ipaensis | reverse complement strand
ACCATTAAATGATGAATTGTATAGTTAGATTTTAATATTTATAAAAGTATTATCTTTATTTAAAGTGTGATTAAATAAATAAATAACACTTTTAAACAAAATATCTTCATATTTTAACCATCTTCTTTTAAATAGTTACCTTATCTAAAATATATAATTTGTTGAAATTTGTAATGAAAAGTCAAACATATCTAACCAATTAAGTAATTAAAATGTGGCCATAGTATATAGGCTGTGGTGGTTGAGCTTGGTGTAGACTGTAGAAGCACCAGTTTCCGGATAAAAAAGCACCAGTTTAGGGATAAAAAAGCCAGTTGCCACTTGCCAATTGATTTTTGAAAAAGTAATGAAATTTTGAGGGGACAATATATTGATGAGCGAAGATCATAATAGATTCTCGTCCATCTAAATAAATGTTAAAAATTTATATTTAATTTTATATACACAATAAATCATTAAAAAAATACATTAATATATTATTATTTATGATTTTTATAATATTTAAAAAGTAAATTTTAACTTTTTAAAAAAATTAAACACTAAATTACAAGCATCATAGAATTCATCGTATTACTGCATTAGTTTATGAGTTGGGGAAGTTATAAGAATATGTGACAAAAGAAGTGACGCTACCATGAGGTCCATGATGACGGCGCTGAGGCCTGAGAGTGGAACCCAGCCATTTACAATGAGTCAAAGAAAGCACTAAGATACTGTTCTACTAACTTTTCTTAAATGACCATGTAAATATTTCTTACCTCATTTTACATATTTCCAACAGGGGTTGCATTTCCTTTCCCTTATACTTTGACCAGGTAGTTAATTCAATACTCAATGGCATTTCATTGATCACTCACACTGTCACAGATTTAAAAAATATTTTCCCTTGAAAAATACCAAAAGAGCCACCAACCCCCTTCCCCCATGAGCTATATAATAAACTCACACAGCACTATTATCACTATCCCAAACCAACACAAACAAAAAAAACCAAAAAAAAAAACTAACACAAACAAAACATCGGAAATGGAAT
>NC_029785.2:136044745-136046416 GCF_000816755.2 Arachis ipaensis | reverse complement strand
GTCTCCACTCCATCGGCATCCGCAAGGGTGACGTCATCATGCTCGTCCTCCGCAACTGCCCCGAATTCGCCCTCGCTTTCCTTGGCGCCTCCCGCTGCGGCGCCCCTGTCACGACCGCCAACCCCTTCTACACTCCCGCCGAGCTGGCCAAGCAAGCCACCGCCACCAAAACTAAGCTCATCATAACGCAATCCGCGTACGTAGAGAAATTCAAAGAGTACCTGGAAACTAACAACAACGACGTCAAGATCATGTGCATTGATGGTTCCCCTGAAGAATCACAGGACACTAGTGTTCTGCACTTTTCCCTTCTCACAAATTCCAATGAAAACGACGAGCCTGAAGTTAACATCACCACCGACGATCTCGTGGCGATCCCGTTCTCCTCCGGGACATCGGGGCTGCCAAAGGGGGTGATGTTAACGCACAGCAACCTGGTTACCACGGTGGCGCAACTTGTTGACGGCGAGAATCCTCATCAGTACACGCACAGCGAGGACGTTCTCCTCTGCGTGCTGCCAATGTTTCACATATACGCACTGAACTCGATCTTGTTATGTGGCATTCGAGCGGGTGCGGCGGTTCTGATCGTGCAGAAGTTTGAGATAACGACTCTGATGGAGTTGATAGAGAAGTACAGGGTGACGGTGGCGTCTCTGGTGCCGCCGATAGTGTTGGCGGTGGTGAAGAGTGGGGATACTCACAGGTATGATCTGTCTTCGATTCGTGGGGTGATATCAGGTGCCGCTCCCATGGGAATGGAGCTTCAGGAAGCTGTCAAGGCTAGGCTTCCCCATGCCATTCTCGGACAGGTTAATATTAATTTATTATTAATTACAATTTTGCTATTTTACTAACAGTATTTTTATGAATTTCTGTGAACTCTGATTTATAATGGTATTTAATGGAAGTATTTTTGTGGATGTGTCTGATAAAAATAGTTTATTTTATAATTGTGTCTAATAGAAATATCTTTATAGATATATTTTTTGGATGTGTATCTTTATACATATATTTAAAATATGGGTAATGCTAGCTAGGTAAACAAAAAAAAGCCAGAACTTACCTTATTTAGTATTAATTAATTATCGCAACAATTAATAAATGTTAAATAAGGCAAGTTATGACTGATTTTCTTTAAAATATAATAATTAATAATTATTAGTAATAAATTCACAAATAATATATTAATATCCTATACTTTTCTATTAATTAATAGTAATAATGAAATTAATGGGTCAATTACAATTTACGCTACTGATTTCTTCTAACAATGAAATTAAAGTTTTCTCTAAAAGATATGATTTTGATATTTTCAATAGAGTAATTATTGAGAATTTTAAAATAAAATTAAAAACAGTTAAATAATTTAGTATATTTAGGCAACTCAAATATGTTAACGGTAATAAGTTCAATAGTCTAATTAACAAAATTTTTAGTAGGAGTAAAATTTACAAATAGAATAGTAGTGATAGAGTTATGGAAGCATAGAATTAGTAATGAATATATTCCTTTTTTAGAATTCCTTTAAAGAAATTTTTTTTTCCTTTTTGAATCTCCCTAATTTTTATTGATTAATTATTTTCTATTCTAATTTTCTATATTTGTTAATTAATTTCCATTGTAAGAGGAAATAAATTAGAATAAAAGATAATTAATAAAACAAAGAGA
>NC_029785.2:136043543-136044706 GCF_000816755.2 Arachis ipaensis | reverse complement strand
ATTATTCATTATTCTTACACGAAGATATCCCTATTTAAGTACATAATATGCCATTATTTACGCTACTGATTTCTTCTAACAATAAAATTAAAGTTTTCGCTAGAAAATATGAATTTGATATTTTCAATAGAGTGATTATGATGGATAATGTATAGATTTTATTTGATTATGATGATACACAGGGTTATGGGATGACAGAAGCGGGGCCACTTGCCATAAGCTTAGCATTTGCAAAGGAACCATTCAACGTTAAATCAGGTGCATGCGGCTCCGTCGTTAGAAACGCTGAGATGAAAATCGTCGACACTGAAACTGGTACTTCCCTTCCACCAAACAAACCCGGTGAAATTTGCATTCGAGGCACTAAAGTCATGAAAGGTATACGATACTATCTATTATTCATCTCTACATGCATCTTAGCTTCTACCCAAATATAATGGACAACACTAGCAAACCCATTATATAATCAATTAATCATCATCATACTATGCATTCTAATAATTAGGTAAGAATGTGATATTTTACCACCTAAGGGCCAAACGTAATGCTTTAGATATGTAACAATTAACACAACTGAAACAAAAAGCTTAGTCGGAGATAAGTGATGCGGTCACATCGCATCTCTATCGGGGTTGTCATTTTCTCGTAGTAGGAGATGCGCACTATACAGACTATAGTCTAATGTGGGGTAGTTGTAAGTTTGGTGGAACAAAGTGGGTGGGTTTGGATTTGTATTGTAATAATTAAATATTTCATGTTAGTGGCTACGGGTTACCAAAACAAACAGAAAATTGAGGACGTGAACACTGTACGTAATATACCAAGTTATGAGGGCTTCCACGTAAAGCACCTTTCATACTCACCAACCACAACTTCTGTGTATTGGTACTTCCAATATACTCAAGACACTCGAATAAGAAAAAGAATCTCGTTAGGAGCTATGTACAATGTGTACAATGAACTGTTTATTTGGCTCAATATGAATTAAAAAATAAATATTCAGAATAAAATACTATTAATTTCTCAAACACAATACACCCATATTATCTAGAATAACAATTCAGATACTAGAGATAATAAACATCTGATATCCTACTGAATCGAACATCCATAAATCTTCATTATACACATTGTATATATATTCCATTGGCTCCCTATACTTC
>NC_029785.2:136036419-136042823 GCF_000816755.2 Arachis ipaensis | reverse complement strand
ACTTCCTATAAAAAAAATAATAAAAAGCCATTAAAATTTATTATTTTTTATTATTATATTATTAAATTAATAAATTAAAAAAATTAAATTCATAATTAAATAAAAAAATATTTTATTATTCAAATTAAAATTATATAAAAAAATATATAAATTTTTTTTATAATTATTTTTTATTATTTTATTATTATTCTAAATATAAATTTTAATTTTTTTAATTTCTCTTTCATCCTATAAAAAAATATAAATTTATATCTTTATCATATAATTCACCCTAAATAATTCGTGAAATAATTAGCATTTTCTAATAACATAGCTCAATAGATGATCCAGGAGACCAAACGTGTAAGCGCTGTCAAAGGCTGAATTTGTTCAAAGTTGTAGGTGAAGGCAGTGTTGATTGGATAACCCATTTTAAGTCAACATCCTCACCTAACTTATCTTAAGTAGTTTGGGCCCACCTGTCTTTACAATCGTCATCATTATATATATGCCAATGCCACATGGCATAAGTTCTTAAAAAAGTCTTATTTTTAATTTGTTACGTAATTAATGATATGATTTAATTTGGTTAGGGTACCTGAATGACCGAGAGGCGACGGAGAGAACCATAGACAAAGAAGGATGGTTACACACGGGTGACATTGGTTACATTGATGATGATGATGAGCTATTCATCGTTGATCGCTTGAAGGAGCTTATCAAATACAAAGGATACCAAGTGGCACCTGCTGAGCTGGAATCTTTGTTGATTGCCCACCCAAACATCTCTGATGCCGCTGTTGTACCGTAAGTTTGTTACCCTAAGTACCTACTCCACTAAAAACTTTTTAGTACTTGTTTGGATGTCATTATTTTTGCATGTAATAAATAAACAAAAAAATATTTTTATATCGTTATACTCAAATATAATTGATAAATAAAAAGATCTTTTTACATGAGATACTCAAACATAAAATTATTTTAAATTTTTTATAAAATTTAAAAAAAAAATAACTCTAAAAAAAATTTTTTTTAGAAGATCACCCAAACAAATTCTTACTCTCCTACTCTGTTTGACTTTTTCTAATTACATTACATTCAGGCTGAAAGATGAAGTTGCTGGAGAAGTACCAGTTGCATTTGTTGTGAGATCAAATGGTTCTAATATCACCGAGGATGAAATCAAGAAATATATTTCTAAACAGGTGGTATTTTACAAGAGAATAAACAGAGTGTTCTTCACTGAAAGTATTCCAAAAGCAGCGTCAGGAAAAATTCTGAGGAAGGTATTAACAGCAAGGCTTAACGAAGGTTTGGTGACCAATTAGCTAGCTATATATTGGTCTTGGTCAAACAAGGTCAACGTAACCACGTACAAAAGAGGCCGTCCTCCTATTAATTTCTTTTTGTTTGTATGTTTGTATTTTCATGACATCATCAATCACATAATCAAATCTTGTATTATAATCCAGTTATATATATATGTATGGTATAATGGTAATTTCATAGTTGCGCTATCATACAAGGACTACAACAACACATGCATATGTCAAGACACCAATTGCAGCTTCCAGCTTGTGCACATGTATGTAATACAGTACATTCATCAATTTTTTTTTTGTCATAACAATTCATCATCTTTTAATTTTTGGTATAAAATAGGGGCCCAAGCCCAAGAGACAAAAAAACACTAGCAGTAACAATTCATCATCTTTAGTTAGTGAAGTATTGAAAATCATAACTCTATACCAAAAACTTTCTTGACAAAAACAAGATAAAAAAAAACCACCAATCTCTTTTGTTTGGACGTGGGTTAGATCCAATTTAAAGTTAAGGCCTGCTGACTAATCCAGTGTAAGACCCAATTAGACTCTCAACAAAAATGGCTTTGTGAAGAAGAGTTATGCTGTTTACGAATTTTACCTTAACAAACACATTTTAGGATCATGACCAAAAAAGAAAATACCTTTTACGATTACTTCATCTTGTTGAAAAAAAAAAAGGTCACAAAACTAATCTCCTCCAATAAATTGTGTGCTCATTGGTTAGCTCAAAATAGCATCAAGTACAAAGACGACTTTTACTTCTTAGATTTCTCACCTTTAATCTTCTTCAGTTACTTACTGAGTGATGATGTTAAAGGGCCACCTTGCCCCAGAACCTTTAAGTCATATATTTGTTTTTTTCCTTGGGTTTAGTACCCATTATCTTACCAAAAAAAAATTACTGTGTGACAACCAATATAAAACATCATTAAAGTATAACATACATATTAAAAATAAATTAAATTATATATATTTATACACAAATATATAATACCTAATTTGACAATCAATTTTTATTTGTTTACATAGCATTATTCTAAAAGTAAGATATATTGGTAGAATATTAATTGTCGTGTTACACCATTTACTACCTATAAGAACATCTCTAATGCTAATTCCAAGTTCATTTTATTTTAAGTCTTACAAAAATATTTGTAGGATTATATGTCATAAATAATAATTTAAAACTGAAAGTTAAATTTGTTTCTTCAATGTTTAGTATTAATTCAATTAGAATTTTATATTATTTTAAATTATTTTATCAATATAATTATACAAGTGATAAAATTTTATTAGTTTTTTATTAAGGTAATATTGTATTTCTAAGATGATACAAACTTTATTTTATAAATTAATTTCAATACAAATTTCAATTCTAAATCAATTCACTTCTTAAACATATCAAATTAAAAATAATAATACTCTAAAAACACTTCATTAAAGATATTCTAAAGTACTAAATCAAACTGAATATAATAACTAATAAGCTAACTAGCTAAGTGTCCCTACAAAAGTCAAAGTAAAATTCTAAAATACAGATCATCATATATGGAGAATTTTCCAGTAGAATAATACAAGTAAAATTAGCATGACACGCACAAATCAAAAAATGATATTAGAATTAGTGTCCAAATTAATATGTCAATAAAATCGTTGGGAAACGTTAAAGTGTGAATATTTTTTTAAACAATACTATATATACGACCAATAAAATTTATTATTTTTTGTCAATATTTAGCCAATTTCAAATACTGTTTAGATACCAAAAATAACATATTTTAAACAACCACAACAAGGGATAAGCATCTGTCGAATGAACAAAGTAAAAGAGTTCAAAACAAACGTACAAATTCCACGAGATAACTAAAAATCTACCCGACATTTTCATCTTCTTCTTCAACATTACCATCATACCACTCTTTAGCATAAATAACCGTTTAATAAAGCAACTTGAACTGGGGGCTCTAAGGCCATATTAGTCATCGAGTTATGAACTCACTCAGAGGCCGACTTATGATTCATTACAAGCTCAACCTACTTCATTAAACATATTCCCAAGCTAAGCTTGGGGGTTATGATCCGGCCGTTACAAATTCAATGCCTTAACTCAGTATTATACACTATAACTCGGCAATTTGCGTCATAACTTGGCGGTTACACGTTATAATCGGACTCAACGGACTACATCTTGGAATAAAACTGTCTGACCAGGTATTTATTACTTATTAAACCTAATAACTGCTCATCAATTCAGATAGGGAATGTAATTGACCTATCTTACTTCACCTATAAAGGTATGATATTTTATCCTCAACAGACACATTGAATTTTCAATACTGACTTAAGTTTCGGAGTGCCTTTGCAGGTACACTTTCCCCTTGTTTCTTGCTCAAAGCTCTACGCGATTGGACATCCCCTTGGAGTAAAACTCAAATTACCACAAAGCTCAAAGGTCGGCACCGAAGATAACAACTCGGCATCGATTCCCAGAGACCGAGCTCTCCCTCTAGGTATCTATACAAGAACAAATACAAAAGACTAAATTTCAAATACTAAATTTAAAATTTTAATAATATAAAATAAAATATTAACTCTAAATATTTAATGCCCAATTCTATGGTACCTATGAGTTGGTGTCTAAATTTTGCCTAACTTATCTTTTATAGTAAGTTTTGATTTTTTAAAAATTATTTATTGTTATATCTTTTAAATTAAATATTACTTTTTAACTTTTTTTAGTAAATAGACACCACTTTTTAGGCACCATAGCATTCATCATATTTAATATCGATAAAAAAACGTTGAGCTTCTAATATTTTTTGAATTCAAAAATCAAAATAAAACAATCAGATGGTACAATACTAACATAACACAAGGACGGACTTAAATTCTAAAATATTGTGTAATTCGTGTTTCCACTTTCCATCGTTTCGTCTCTCTACTTTTTCCATAAAACAATAAACCATAAAGTAAAGACTAACCTCTAACCTATATCTTTCCGCTAAATTGTTCCAAACTTATGCTGGAAAAGTTTAGACATTTTCAATAAGCTTGCACTAGAAAAGGACACCGACGAATACTTTCACTATTTGCTTTTGTGTTCGATGTTTTTTTAAGGTAAAAACTCAAGTACAGTTGACTTCACGTGAAGTTAATAATTGAAAGCTTTTAGATGAAAATTTAATCAAATCAGTCAAATTATCTAACATCTCTCAACTATCAACTTCATGTAAAATCAACTACACCTGAGTTTGTACTTTTTTTTTTAAATGGTTTTTGTTTGTAATTTTCATAAGGTGATTTTTTTTTTCTTTTTTCCCCGGTAGCAACTATATAATTGGGTTCGTTGTTGGTATGAATGTAGCCTCATACGTGGAACAAATTTGCAACAGCACCCCCCATTGCAGTTGAAAGGGAGAGATGAATGGTGTCGTAGTAGTTGTTAAGTGTTAAGTGGTAACACCTCATTTTCCAATATCATAGTCCATCATACTATCTTTAGTTTGGAGTCAACTTGTGTAACTCTTCTCTGTCTGCCACCTATAATAATTCATTCTTTCGTTACATGCCCTTTTCCATCCTCAATCCGCATAAACTTACTTCCCCAATTCCCTCTCCTTAGCCATCCTTATTTCGAAACATTCCCAAGTGCTCCATCTTAATTATAACAATCACGTTACGTTACCAACAGTATTTCTTCCAATTTTTGTCAACTCTTATTTATAACTGTGTTTAATAGAAGTGTTTTTGGTGGATGTGTCTAATAAAAATGTCTTTTTTATGGCTGTGTTTAATAAAAATGTCTTTATAGATATATTTTTTAAATGTATCTCTATGTGTTTAAAATATAATAATTAATTATTATTGACAATAAATTGGCAGATAATATATGTTGGTACCCTATATTTTTTCTAATTATAATAAGAGCCAAAATAATTAGTAATAATAAGGAATAACTCGTAAATATTTACAAACATATCAATCAAACAATAATGTGTGGATGATAGTGAATTAGAGTTGTAAAAAGTCTCTTCTTTAACTGCAGTTGAAAGTTTTCTTTTATAAAAAAGAAGTAAAGTAACAAATAAAATGTTAAAATTAAGATAATATTTTTACCAAAATACATGCGGTCAAAGATTTAATTAAGTTTTTAATTATAAATATCTTCAATTTGTAAAGAAATATTCAGTTAACTCTAATATTTTTTACACTAGGAAGGACTTAATTACAAAATTAAAGCAGTATAGGGACCAAATTAAAAGGAAAAAAAGTATAGGAACTTAATTAAAAATTTGATGAAACTATAGAGACCATCAGAGTAATTAAACCTAATTTTAATCATAATCTTAATTATAAAAAAATATATAAAATATATTAATTAAAATTGACATCTTATTAAAGATTACCAAAACACCAATATTTCAGATAAATTTAAAAATTTTCATATTTTTTATACTCAACCACAAGTCCACAACCACTATAGAAATATTAATAATATGTCCACATGCACTTGACCTAATCAAGTAGTAGGTAGGTGGCTATCTATTGGCAGAAACAAATAGATATGGTCCACAACTTTTGCACTCTTGTTCAACGACTTTATTTACTATGTACCAAAATGTATGTCCTGTAAGTATGTTCAACTTATGAAACATCATGAGACCAATAACGATCAAGAGAAGGTGGGAATATAATTCACATACATAGTAAAAAAATGCACAGTATACAGAATATCTTCATTGTAAAGAAGAACCAAAAAAGAAAAGAAAGAATAAGGGACTCATTGATTTTTCTCTTTCATTCTGTATCTCTGTATTGTTTAAATATATATATGGAAGCAACCATCTCAAGAAAATGATTATTGTCCTATTAGATATTTCAAATAGTTCGAGTATCACGAGTCTAAGAAAAGGAGAATACTCACATGATGACATCTTTATATGAAAATGATATTATGAACTTTTAAATAGTTAATTAAATATATTTAGTCAAACATATCAACTCATTTAATGATCCATAATATTATCTTTATATGAAGATGTTATTATAGGAGTATTTACCCTAAAAAAATGTTTATTGGATTCGACTCTATTTCAATTG
>NC_029785.2:136034554-136036393 GCF_000816755.2 Arachis ipaensis | reverse complement strand
GAAGCAACTCATCATATATATCCACTCAACTAGATAATCCATTTAACTTGTGAGTTTTACGAGAAAAACAATATCACATTTTCACTAGAATAATCCACTCAACTAGAATAATCCATTTGCTTTGACATTATTGATTTCTCAAATATATGTTTCAGGTAGGCGTTGATTTAAATGTATACCGTCCTGTGTAGGGGTTGAATTTGAGTTTCAAGTCTTTACTAATAAGAAGTTAATATAGATTAAAAAATTCGGAGAACCAAGTTAATTGTAAACTAAGGTTTACCCCTTCAAAAAATCAGCTATGAAGTAAAGGCAAATGACGCGGGAACGTTGTTTGGTTTTTGGTGAGGTTAACAATTTAACTATGGTAAAAATAGTTAAGAATATAAATCAATTCAACTCATAAATAAAATAGGTACATATGCATATTTATACTAATAAAAAAAGAAAGAATTTTCATAACTCGGACGATGTGGGACTAATTTATAACACAATATAATAATATATGCTAAACTAAATTATTTTAATTAACAATACAAACATAAAAATATATGCTCCCGCATCATTGTCCCTTAATTAAAAAGGGATTTGCATTAACCGTTTTCATGCCTCCAAACTATAGCTAACAATGATGTAAAACCAAGATGGGGGCAAAAAAAGCACCATTACTAAAAAAGAAAGCCAAAATTTATTTTATTTAATATTTATTAATTATTGTAATAATTAATAAATACTAAATAAAAAAAGTTCTTACTGTTTTTGCCCATGTTCATATCTTCAAAAATATTTGATAATTAAAATAAATTAATTAAAAATAATTAAAATTTATTTTATTTAACATTCATTAATTATTATAATCATTAATAAATATTAAATAAAATAAATTTTTATTATTATTTTTTTTCTCTAGCATTATCAGTAATATTTAACGAGAGTTACGTAGAATGCTTTGTATTATTAAGCATCTATAATTATTGATTAATAGCCAAAATACATAATGAAAAGGACTCAATAATCATTATTACTTATGTAATCTAGCAAGCCTAGTTAGCCCTACTGCCTTTTATTTTATGTTCAAAAAGATAAAAGAAGCTAAGAATGATGCTTTGAAATAGAAATTAAATCACTTATCTCCATATTCCCTTTGCCACTTTTGTTATGATAAATACATACCTTTTTGGCAGTAAATAATGATGGTGATCCAATTATTTTAACTTGGTCATATAATTGGTCATAATTTCAGCTACAATAACTACATTTTCGTTGTAGTCTAGAAACGTATAAACGATTTTTTTTTTTTTAATTATTATAACGATTTATAACTCAATAACTAAAGATTCTAATAAAACGACTACATCTTCAGTAACAATCTCTTATTTAAATAAGGTAATCTCTTTTCAGATAAGGATAGATTGAAAAAAATCTTAAAAGGTTTACTTTTTAGAATTGTGATGGAATATTTTGTTAATTTAAATGTTGGAGTAACTTTTGTAAGTATATATATTCTGTATTGAGTTATACTACGTGTACACTAAAATCAACCACCAATATAAAATATATACTAGAGTATAAATATATATTGAAAATAAATTAAATTACACATATATTTATACACAAATTAAATACATTAATGGCTAATTTTAGTGTATAAATAGCATTATTGTTCTGTATTTTACTCTATCAAAATATATCTTTTCCCATACAAAAGAAACGAGCAACTTCATTTAAAATGAGCTATGAAAAAAATTAGAGTTTGGAGATAAATTATATTTTCATCCATAATATATATAAGATGAATTTTATTAAAAATATAATTGTTGATGTATTTTTTTATTAATT
>NC_029785.2:136028274-136030116 GCF_000816755.2 Arachis ipaensis | reverse complement strand
TAATTATTCATATTATTCATATTTTTTTTATTAGTTTAAACTTTTGAAAAAAGTAGATTCATGACAGATTTATTTACTACTAGTTCTAGTATAGTATTTATTCGTAAGAGTAAAGTATCGTTTTTGTTCTCAACGTTTGGGGAAGTTATTTCNTCAGTATAATAGCACCAATAAAAAATGAAATAAAATTTATGTAAAATTAAAAGAAATTTTTGTGTGAAAGAATGTGTTAGAGATATAATTATTCATATTTTTTTTATTAGTTTAAACTTTTGAAAAAAGTAGATTCATGACAGATTTATTTACTACTAGTTCTAGTATAGTATTTATTCGTAAGAGTAAAGTATCGTTTTTGTTCTCAACGTTTGGGGTAAGTCCCAAAGTTATTTCTAACGTTTCAATGGTCCTATTTAAGTCTCTAACGTTTCAAAATTGACTCAATGTTGTCTTGCCATTAGGGATCCGTTAACAGAATTGGCGGCGGGACAAAATTGAGACGATTTTGAAATGTTAGGGATCGGACTTAAATAGGACGAAAACGTTAGGGACAAAAACGATACATAAAAATAATTTTAATTTAATTTTATCTTTCAATAATATTAATTTTTTACTGTACATAGTATTCAATTATTTTTCAATTACATCTAAATAAAAAACTTAATCATATTACTTTCATTTTAAATAAATTTATTTTTTATAATTTTAAAGAATTTTGATACATTAAAGACAAAAAGTATAATTTATATTTTATTGTATATATATTATTTTTTTCTTTTCTTCAAGTTTATGTACTAGTCATTCTACAAACATTTCATGATAACTAAAAATCTTTAAGAGTAAAATTATAAAAAAATTAATTTATTTAAAATAACAGTAATATGATTAACTGTAATTTACTTAGATGTGATTAAAAAATAATTGAATACTATGTATAGTAAAAAATTGATATTATTGAAAGATAAAATTAAAATTTATTTCTATGTATCATTTTTGTCTCCAACGTTTTCGTCCTATTTAAGTTCTTAACGTTTCAAAATCGTATCAATTTTGTCCCGCCGTCAATTCTGCTAACGGATCCCTAACGACAGGACAACATTGAGTCAGTTTTGAAACGTTAGAGACTTAAATAGGACGATTGAAATGTTAGGGATAACTTTGAGACTTACCCCAAACGTTGAGGACAAAAACGATACTTTACTACTCTTATTCATAATAATGTGATGGACGGAAAATATAGTTGATGATCTATTTCTTGATCATTAATTTTGAGAAGGATGGAAAACCAAATGTATGTGGAATATGTCTTCAAGTGCTCATGTTCCTTTTTAGGTTGAATTAAAAGCCGTACTGTGAGGCCGAAAATGGGAATACTCTCTGACTATATTGTCAGCCATGAAGCAATACGAACAAAATTAAAATGAAAATAAAGTGAATTGAAGGGCATGAAAAAGAAATAACATACTAGTGTTCCATGAGTTTGCAAAGTGACGAGGCATGTTCACTTTGAAGTCTTATAATGATATCGTTTCATCACAAGTCAGAGCCCATATATATATGCCATCAACTAAAGTCGTCTAAAGCTGAGGAGCCATATATAATATTTCCATTAGAGGAACACAAAAGAGGTCCTCCATCATCCATATGTTTGTAGTAAAACAAGTAATAATGTCTTTCATTATTATTATATATTCAATTTATTCCTAGCTATATAACTATATCAAAAATATTTGATAATCAAAGAAAATCAGCCAAAAACGAGACATACGAAGTATATGGTGATGATAGTTGAATGGATAGTATGAGAAAAGTTATACGGTCAACAATTTAATTTATACTAGTCAA
>NC_029785.2:136022519-136028087 GCF_000816755.2 Arachis ipaensis | reverse complement strand
TGCGCGATGTAACAATAAAATACCAATAAATTTAGAATTAACCTCCTTTAAGAAAGGAAGATTAGTAAAATAATAAAGTAAATTTTAATTATCATTAACTAAATTAAAATAGTAGAGTTTACACATAATATAATCAATAGTGATTAAAACATTCGTTTTCTCATTTTATTAATTTTTTTAGTTTAGAGGATTTTTTCTATACAAATTTAAGTATCAATTATTTAAATACTGAATTATATGTTTATTAACGATGAATATCACTTATAACTAAAAGTAAAATATACTTTATCCACGTTTTATTTTATATCCGAAACTTTGGGCTTTTTTAAACAAAAATACTAGATAACTATCAAAATTTATTATTTTTATCTATTATTTAGTTATTTAGTCATCAACTCAATTCTTTTAGTCTAATAATTTAACAATATACTTTATCTCATACTTTTAAATATTAATGACAAAAAATATAAATTTTGATGACCATCTAGCATTTCATTTTTTTAAACAATATTTGTTACCTTTTTATATATAATTTACTATTAAATTATCAACTATAAAAATGTTAACAACTATTATATTATGCTCTCTGTTATTAATGAAGGATTGGCTAAAGCATTAGATAATGCACCAATTTATCACTTATATACATACTATACTTTTAAAGTTTTAATAATTGGTGTACATGAAAAGTAATGAGGCTCCTTTTCTTTTTTTATATGGAAATAAAAGTGGTGATATACTTTAATATTGTAATTTTTAGTGTTTTTTAAAAGTGTGGAAGATACACAAATCAGAGGATCGATCCGATTTCTATACTTTAAATATTTTAATTTTTTTTAATAGAAATCTCTCGATCCGATTTCTGTTCTCTCACAAATCTCTCGGTCCGATTTCACAAATCTCTCAGTCTGATTTTTGTATCCTCACAAATCAGACGGTTCGATTTCTATACTTCTCACAAATCGGATGATTCGATTTTTGTTTATCTAATTAAATGGTTCTATATTTGAGAATAACACCCCATCAACCTACATTTTGAAAAAACACCGTTGCTGTTCCAATATCAAAAACAAAATCTAAAGTAATGAACATATATAACACAATTCTGTAATTAATACGTCGTGCCTCAAGAAAAAAAAAAACTAGTATTTAAGCTAAATAAAGTAATTTTAAATTATTTGCTTATTATTGTTCTAATATTATTTTAAAGAAGTGAAGTTAATTGTAGAGATCATTACGGCTCTGTAGCACGTTTACCAGACAAATTAAACCTTTATAATGTTTATTTTTGTTGTAAACATTAATTAAGGTTTAGAAGATTGCATATGCAGGGAATGCAGTTAACATTAATGTAGGTTTGTTCAAGTACAAAGAGGAAACATGGCATTTGGATTAGAAGAGATTTAATTAGCATAAGAATTAATGTTTTCTCTTGGCTTTGGAATCTTAAAGACTAATTTGACCAGTGATGATCATACGGCAACAACAAATAAAATAAACACATAGTTTCTTGGTTCGTTATATGTGTCTGTGATTTGCAGACAATGCACACCGCGATCATTGCTGATTACAAAGATTATGATCCACCAATCATCATTTCTTATTAAACTATCTACATATTCCCGAGATGGGGATTACTATATGTAACAAATACCTGTATAAGGGGACTCTTGGAATTTAATTTGTCTGCTATGCCACAATTTTATAATTCCACCTTGCATGTGCTTTGTCCACTCAATAATAAAATAAATAAAAATGGAGATGGAATTCGAGAGAGAAAGTAAGATGGAAATGGAATAGAAATGTGTTATCAAACTAACAATCTTTTTTTTTGAACTATTAGATAAAACTATATATTCTAACAAGGTGAATTAGTTCAACCAAACATTATCATTTTGTGACGTGTATTGCATGCAATTATTGTGGCATAAGGTCACATGTGTGTTTATAATTTTTCATTTTAGTATATAATGATCGGAAAATANNNNCCCACGCTCCTATCACATATTGATTTGTCGTTAATTATTTAATTTTTTTATACACTAATTATAATAAAAACAAATAAAATAATATCTTTTAATTGACATTAATATCAATTTATTTCTTATTAAAGGTCTAAACCAAACCTTGATCACCGTATAGCATTATATCTCTTTTCATGTTTTGTTAGTATCAGGATATTATTATGGAGTTATAACTCAAATGACATAGTCTCCCCATACTCAATTAAGAGGTTGCGGATTCAAGTCTCCTATCTTTGGTAAAAAAAAAAAAAAGATATTATTATGATTTTTTAATCACACATTAATGATAATATCAAATTAAGTTTTTAATATATTAAAAGTAATTTTTTTTTATTAGGACGCATGATGCGGAAAGCAGAGTTTAGAATGAAGTAGAGTTGAATAAGCAGGTGTTTCCTTTATGACTGGATATAGTTGATGAAATTGAAGACAATAGTACACTCATCAACGCAGATTCAAAGTCACAGGTCTGGTCTGTAAATGCGAGTATATATAGTGGTGCCGGAGCATCACATACTACGAAGACATGGTTGCACTTTCACAAGGGAGCACCAGTACCAACTTCACCTTATATTGGAATTCTATATAGTATATACAAGTGTGTGTGTGTTTCTGTGTTTGGATTAAATATGATTTTTTTTTTCTAATGATTAATGAGACAGTTGATTTTATTTATATTATATATATCTGATTGTTGTCAAATGAATTTTTGTTTTAATTTCCGTCACCCCAACACAATCATCTATGACATTCGGTTAATATTCGTCGTGTTTGTTCTACTACTAACAAGTTTAATTGATTAGAACAAATATATAAAGAAATAAAAATTACTTCCATAAATAATACACATTATTCTGAAACGAACACTAAGTGAACTTTTTTTTAATAGAGTAAAGTATCGTTTTTGTCCCTAATATTTGGGGTAAGTCCTAAAGTTGTTCCTAACGTTTCAATCATCCTATTTAAGTCCTTAACGTTTCAAAATTGACTCAATATTGTTCTGCTATTAGGGATCTATTAATAGAATTGACGGCGGGACAAAATTGAGACGATTTTGAAACGTTAGGAACTTAAATAGGACGAAAATATTGGGGACAAAAACAATATATATAAATAAATTTTAATTTTATCTTTCAATAATATCAATTTTTTACTGTATATAGTATTCAATTATTTTTTAATCACATCTGAGTAAATTACATTTAATCATATTACTTTCATTCTAAATAAATATTGTAATGTGATTAGAATGAAAGTGTAAAATTATAAAAAAAATTATAAGTAATATGATTAAGTAATGAAAGTAAAATTACATTATTTAGAATGAAAGTGTAAAATTTATTTATTTATAAAAAAATTATATTACTTTAAGAGTAAAATTATAAAAAAATAAATTTATTTAGAATGAAAATAACGTGATTAACTGTAATTTACTTAGATGTGATTAAAAAATAATTGAATACTATATATGTACAGTAAAAAATTGATATTATTGAAGGATAAAATTAAAATTTATTTTTATGTATCATTTTTGTCCCCAACGTTTTCGTCATATTTAAGTCCCTAATGTTTCAAAATCGTCTCAATTTTGTCCCACCGCCAATTCTGTTAACGGATCTCTAACGGCAGGACAACATTGAGTTAATTTTGAAACATTAGGGATTTAAATAGGACGATTGAAATGTTAGGGACAATTTTGGGACTTACCCCAAATGTTGGAGACAAAAACGATACTTTACTCTTTTTAATATGAGAAAGTAGAGGGGAAGCTTTTTTCAAACTACCTAAATAATAGGTTAAAAAATGAAAGTTAATTTTAATTTTAAAAACTAAATTTTAAATTAATTAGGTTTCATCATAATTTTAGTTTTTTTTAATTATTTTTACTGCAACTGTCACCAGCTGCTCTTGTTCATTTTACTATATATGTGGATGGTTCTTTTTAATAAGATGTGGATGTTTATTTGGGTCATACCATTTGGGTGAACGAAGCAAAGCGGCACAGCGGCGTAGAAGTAAGGATAGAGGTACAGCGTTGGAGTAGCGGCGGAACAAGGCCTCTGGCTCAGCGACGGTGTGACGTCACGGAAGGGAGAAGAAGGCGTGCAACGGTAGCGTCGCTTGCAAGGAGAGCAGGGGCAGCCTGACGTCAAGAGCAGACGACGCGACGCAGGGAAGAAGAAGGTGCAGCGATGGTGCAGCGCGATGCTTTTTCAGATGGTGGCGGTGGCAGTGAGGTGCGTTGGTGATGACGCGACAGGGAAGAAAGAGTGAAGCGGCTGTGGTAAAAGGAAAGTAAGATGGAAGGTGAGAGACTAGGATAGTGGTGAATAAATGGAGTAGAATATTTTTTTGTTTTAGTAGATCTAGAATGTAGTCTATTATTCACGTCATTTCTACTCCTATTGTCTACCTAGCAAAACTCTTTTAATATATTTGGGTCATATGAATAAGTAAATGCGATCGATTCATATGTTCCATATATATGTTGGGTACATTAACCAACTTAGCTTAGACTAGTAATTAGTTTATTAGTCCACCTAAGTAATAATTAGATGTTTAAATTTTTTGTGCATATAACAATTTATTGGTTAGTTACAAATTTTTAAATGAAATTTTAATTTGTGACGAATCTTGTCTTGTCGGGATAAAAGATAGCAACGGAAATGAAAAAAAAAATAACATTCGCAGATACTTGCAAGAATTATCTGTGACAGAAAAGTTAACAGAGACTTGCCCCTGCAAATAAACAGAGACGGAGGTGGGATTGAAATACCCACCCCACGAAACCTGAAAAATATCTGTGAAAAAAAATTACTTAATATATATATTATGTTGGGTACATTAAACGAAAAATGCACGTTATATCATTGGTTAAATAAAAATTAAACCATCACACAAAGATGATTAAGTACTTATTATATGAACAGTTACATACATGGGTACACAGATGTAGATGTTTATGATGTTTATGCCGTAAATCAAAAGAGACTGAGCAAAGGACAACATCTTGGTGTGTTAATTAGTTCATTTAAGAAAAAAAAAATTTGGTTATTCAAACCATAGTATTATTCATTGTCAACAAGCACTATTTTGGTGTATGTAATTTTTATTTAATTGATTAATATCGATCCATATTAATTAAGTGGACATTAACATTGTTATTATTTATTAATAAAATTAAACTAGTTGATTGATTAAAGTGGGATTACTAATTGATATGGTCCAATGTCGTATGGCCAGATGGATGATGAAACGTACCATAAGTATATTGTAAACAAAATGGTCTCCAATCATGTGCATAATTTAGTCTAGTCAAGGTGGGTTATCTCGGTCACTTTGCAATTCCAAAATTGGAAATTTGATGGGAACACTCCATGATGATTAATAAGCCTCATCAACCTTCTTGTTGATAAGGGCCACAAACAAAACAACACTGGTTAATTAGGACAACATACTATATTGTCTCATGATTTAGACGCTTGGATTCAAAATCTTCACATATACTACTGGAAAATTTTCAAGTATACCGTTATACCGGTGT
>NC_029785.2:136012676-136021009 GCF_000816755.2 Arachis ipaensis | reverse complement strand
ACTATTAACTATTACAATTACAATACAAAATATATATAAACCAAGTTGATTAATTAATGATCATTCATCATCTACTCTTATATATATTATATTGGTGATCGACCGACAAAGGATCCTAACTCTGCCCATTAATGAAGGCGACAAGGTCTTTGATTCTCCACTGATGTTGCAGATATATGTCCCTCAACACCATCCTCTTTTTTCACTCTAATATACTACTACTACTGTTTCTCTCTGCAACCAACAGTAGCAGTGATCAAACCCTTTATTAATTTTATGAATACCTAGTAATATATATATATATATATATATAGTACATACATACACACACAATTACACTTTGAACCACTCAGTACATCTTCTTTTAATTTTCTCTCATCTCTTTCTTTTTCTATTATTGTACCATGAATAATTTCCATCCAAACACTTCTCTTCACCTGAGTCATCATCATCATCATCACTTACCTACTGCAGATGAGAATTCAATCAACCTTGACCTTCTTCTTGAACCTTCTTCTTCTTCAACTTCTTCATCTTCACCTCTTAGTGGTGGTGGTGGTGGTAATAATTATAATAATATGACAGAGGCAAGGGTATTCTCATGCAACTACTGCCAAAGAAAGTTCTACAGCTCTCAGGCCTTGGGAGGACACCAGAACGCTCACAAGCTTGAAAGGACGCTGGCCAAGAAGACCAGGGAGATCACTTCATCCATGCAAGATCACAGATCAAACTTCATCAATTCTACTACTACTACTACATCACATCATGCTTTTGGTGTTCTTGAGAACCATGTCCATGGTGCTGGAGGAAGAAGAGATAACAATAGCTTCAGCTACGGCGGTTCAAAACAATTAGGTGTGGCTGCTTCTTGGTCCCGTGGTTACACTACTACTACTTCTGAAAATGTTCATCAGGAAGATATTAGCCAACTTGACTTGTCATTAAGGCTTTGAAACTTATGATGATGAACATGATGAACAAGAAAAATTCTGGATTTTTCTGATTATGAATGATGAACAATAATATAATGTGGCCGTAGATAGGAGGATGTAAGTGGGGGAAGCAAAAATCATGCTTAAAAGATCGATCCAAGTTGTTGATGTACCACTGCCACTTTTTCTTTACAAGGTAAATAATGAGAGGCTGGATTTCAGGTTACATAGGTTACCATATTCATGACTACATAGCTCTACTGCAATTTTAATGTTCTTGCTTTTATTTGTGTTTTCTTTTTTGTACTGTGTATGTGTAAAACTTTAATTTGTCACAAGTTATCATCTATATGGTTGAAATCTGAGACAGTACTACTTTCTAGAGAGGAGGAGGAATGAAGTTTGGTAAAACAAAAATGGTGCAACACAAGGTCCCATCAGAGGCTAAGTGCAACATTGGTGTATGTATGTGCAGCCACACTGCTAGTCAATCTTCATATATTTAACCTGAAATTAATAAAGAGTACACTCATCATAATTAATTAATTAAAATCTTGAGCTCACATTAATGGTATAGTTTGTGATGCTCTCGTCATGATGTTATGCAATGCCACTTCTGACAGCATAGTAGTTTTAGCTTGTGATTTTATGCAGCAAAGCAAGCAAGTGAAGTGCCCTTTAATTAATACTCTACTTTTCTCTGCGCTTTAACATGCAGTCTGAATATGTACAAGGTTTTCTGAAACTTTTTCACATGCTGGTGTTGTTGTTAGTGGGAAAACTAGCACACAACAAGTTTATATATATGCGAATTATTAACAACACAAAGTAATGTCTCCTTTTCACAGTGCTTTTTATGGTTACTGCTCTCGTACATACATGAAATTCAATTTCATTCTTGAATTTAATTTAGAAAGACTAAGATGTATATGTTCCTCTCCTTTAGTTTTCCCAACAATCCATTCACCAAAAGAGTCTAATAACAATGGAAAAGAAAACCAACTTAATTTAATTAGTTCAGTAGTTAGTTCATTAAATAAGTGTTCAAAATTTTAAATGTTGTTTTGTACATGTAATTATTTGTTAACTACCAGTAAAGTTTTGAATAAAATTTCAATTCATAATAAATTAGTCTTTAAATTGCTAAGTTGAGAGATACTTTAAGCAAAAAAAACGAGCATGAACTACTTGCATAACATTCAATTGTTTCCAAGAGAGAGACCTTTTGAGAATAAATTATTGGTTATATTGCTATACATATTGTTTGGAAATATTGCTCTCAATAAAAATGCATGGTTCACAAGATTATGTACTATAGTACTCTAAATTGCTGGCATCTACTAAGGCACAAACGAAATTATTAATATTTATTTTGGTAGTTAGAGTAAAGTTTGATGTCTGGAAAATATCGTACTTCTCAAATTTAGATGTGTTTGAAAATTGGTACAAACAATTAAGAAGAGAAATACTATTTGCAATATTGATTTTCAAAATTCATGGATTATATAATCACTTCATCAGTAGAAGGAGACCATTTGTGTTCTTGGTGCACGTCTGTGACTAATAATCAATAGTCACAACCCCATTACATCACATATATAGTGGTAGTAGTACGTATGAAAGAAGCATGTCATATTGGGGATTGCCGTCAATTCAATGCAAATGACTGGTGTCGATGATTTAGATATATGTCCATAAATATTTTTTTTTAACTTTTATTTTAAGAAAAATTATGACAACCAAACGACGATACTGGGCTGCATCAGAGAGCAAAGGTCCTTCAGCCAATGCAAGACGATGATTTTCTTCAATAGGTGTAGACACAGGCCGAGAGCCAAGCATGCCAGTCTCCATGATAATATCTAACGCGTATTTGCGTTGGTTAAGAAAAATGCCAGTAGGAGAGCGAGCCACTTCCACCCCTAGAAAGTATTTTAGTTTCCCCAAGTCTTTCATGTGGAAGCATTGATTTAAGTAGTCCTTGAACTGGCGAATAGCAAGAGAATTATTACCAGCCACGATAAGGTCATCAACATAAACGAGCACCACAAGTTGAATATTGTGATGATGAGAGACAAACAATGAGTGATCGGAGGCACACTGCTGAAACCCGTATTGAAGGAGGGCAACAGAAAGTTTAGAGAACCAGCAGCGCGGAGCTTGGCGGAGTCCGTAAAGGGATTTTTGAAGTTTGCACACCATGCCAGGAGTAGGGACATGAAACCCCGGTGGCAATTTCATATAAACATCCTCCTCAAGATCCCCATGAAGGAAGGCATTGTGAACATCCATTTGATGGAGTTCCCAATCCTTAGCAGCGGCCACAGCTAAAATAGTGCGAATAGTTACCATTTTTGCGACCGGGGCGAAGGTTTCATTATAATCCAACCCTTCAATTTGATGATTACCAAGAATGACGAGGCGTGCCTTAAACCTTTCAACTTGCCCGTCCGAACGATATTTGATGCGATAAATCCATTTACACCCCAGAGCCTTCTTCTGCGGTGGTAGATGTGTAAGGTGCCAAGTACCATTGTCCTGAAGAGCTTTAATTTCAACGCTCATGGCTTCTCTCCATCGAGCATCACCTATTGCCTCATGAAAATTTGTGGGTTCACGTTCTTCGCTTATTGCTGCGAGGAAAGTACGGTGTTGCACAGAAAATTTATCGCATGACATATATTGAGATAAGGGATAGAGTGGACCTGAGGAATGTGATGGAGATGGTGAAGAGATGGACGGGTTTACGATGATGGTGTTGGTGACAAAATCACGCAGCTTGATCGAAGGGTGCTTTACTCAGTGTCCACGACCCAGAGGAAGTTCAGAGAGCGTGGTGGTGTCGGTAGAAAGAGGCACATCATTTGAGACAGTTGGTGAGGGGCTGCTGGTTTCGATGAGGGGTGAAGCTGTCCTTGTTGGGTCTGTATGTGGAGATTCACCTCCCCCAACAACAACAATGGACTCGTCATTGGAATTAGTCTGAGGAAGGACCTCCTCGTGATCATCAAGTGTGGACTTATTATTAATGGGCTCCAAAAATTTCTCCTCATGCACTAAAGAAGTGGAAACCAAATTTTCTTGGGCCAAACACGCAAACGGGAACTCGGTTTCTACAAATTTGACATCACGAGATATAAAGAAAATATTTCTTTCCATATCATAAAGTTTCCATCCTTTCTTTCCAAATGGGTATCCCACAAATGTGCATGTACGAGTTCGGCTGGCAAATTTATCACCCTTGGTTTGTTGATTGTGCGCATAACACAATGAGCCAAAAACTCTAAGATGATTATAGTCAGGTGGTTTTCCATGTATCATTTCAAAAGGAGTTTTTCCGTTAAGAACAGATGATGGTGTTAGGTTGATCAAGTGTCCCGCAGATAAAACACATTCTCCCCAGAATCGAATGGGCAAAGATCCTTGAAATCTCAGTGCACGAGCTACATTAAGGATATGTCTATGTTTTCTCTCCACCCTTCCATTTTGTTGGGGTGTCCCAGCGCAAGATGTTTGATGAATAATTCCATGCTGCAAAAAATATGGACGCATACAGATGAACTCGGTCCCATTATCACTGCGTACTTCTTTGACTTGTTTATTAAACTGTCTTTCAATAAGAGCAAAGAAATTAATCATCACACTTCCGTGGCTCAATCGTATTCATCACCCATGAGACAAGCATGGATTGAACCGTCCACCAATCCTCCATTTCAGATGCCCCTTCTCGTGGCTTCTTGTGAGTTCCATTTAGAAACCCCCATTTTCTCCTAGCACGTAGCGACACCTTCACAGCTCGAGCCCATTCTTCGTAGTTCTCTCCTCGTAATTGCACTTGTGTGATTACGTTTCCAGGATTGTCGCTAACGCTCAGATCATAAGGCGATGGTCCTTTGTTGGATCCATCTTCGTCCTTCTTTGAATCCTCTCTTTTTGGAGGAGTCACACCTACTCCAGCCATTTCAGCGGCGGAGGTTTCTTTTGTGTGATGATTATCAGAGCCAACCTAGCTCTGATACCATGCCAAATTGCCTTGTGTTTTATTGAATAGCATATCAATTATATATACAGTACTCTACCTAACAATTAGCTACCTGATTTCCTAATTATGGTAATGCAAGATATTTACAGCTAATAAAACGGGATACACCAAATCAACTAAAAACTGAAAGGAATTTGTTTTCTAATAATTCCTAATATTTAGCCGTGACATATGTGGCTTGATATGCATCAGATTTCATTACAATAGGCCTTCCTGCTTCCCCTCAATACTTTATCTTTAAGAACTTGATTTTACGTGGATTGATGTATTTGAACTTGATTTTACGTGGATTGATGTATTTGATGACTATGATAACGAGAATGATGTTTGTAGGCCCATGAACTCTAAAAGCACCTTTAAAAATAAAATGAAATAAAAGAAGAAAAGTGACTGGTAGCCATCCTCCTTCCATCACGTAATTATAAACTACCGTAATTTTTTTGGTCTATTCACGTTACTTGAAGACCACTAGACCTTAATTACTCTGAATCATTAAGGTGAATTAGTCTACTATATATATAAAGCTTTTAGCTAAGCTCGATTCATCAAAACTAGTTAGGTGAGATAGTATCAAAACTAGTTAGATCATCAAACTTAAACTTAAATTCTCTGTTCGCATTTTTCTCCATGTTGTTTCGTTGCTCCTGAAAATTTTCCATCCTTTCTTGGCTTTCAAAGTTCGAGCACAATTTTATGTTAATGGCACATGGAGTCCTTGCCTTGGATTTTTGGATGCATTTTCTATTAATCTGATTTAGTTTAAAAAAATTAAATAAGTTGATGCTGACACAATCTGAGAAACTGATAATATATTTGGTAAAATGTTCAAAAATGAGAAAGACTTTGCTAATGTCCCTCAAATAGAATGTTCGGAGAAAGAAGTAAAAAGAATGTATTCTTCGTAGAGAAGTGATAGAAGACCAGCAATTTTTGTAATTTGTAATCATCAAATAGTCATCAATGATGTTTTTAATGGTGTGAGATTTTATCAAATGGTGTGAAATTATTTATTTTTGTTTTACTTGTTACATACTGGCCAAAATTTAATAAAGTTGTTGGCCTCCTAGACTTTTCTGTATATTCTGAAGAATGGATAAAACGTCTTACTTTCCAAGTGAAGAGAGGTACGAAAAAAACATATGTGGGTCGCGATATTATTTCACATATTTTACGTAATTTTTTTAATTAGAGGTATTTTAGTAAATTTAGATAATTCGGTGGTTAATTTTATTTTAAATCAAACAGAATATTGAGATATAATTTAATTTTGTATATTTTACAGTAAACAAAATACATTTATTTTTTTTTAAACTAAACAATAATTATAATTTGATGACTAATTTTAATATATAAATGGTATTTTTTTATTCAGACCAACTAACCATGTATATATCTCCCAATTGTATAGGTAGAAGATTTAAAATATACTAATAGGCATTGTTCTTGCTGAGTTTGGTTGGTGTATAGTTCGTCTGTCGATGAATATTTTCAAGCTTCTCGTCGGGATGAGTTATACGTTGGCAAGGAGAGAACAAGAGTGTGGGTACTTGCAAAAGACACTCCGACGCTCAAGTCAGTAAGTGTTTAAGAGGTATAAGAATAATTCTATGAATATAAAATATAAAACATGAAATAGAAGTTATCATGTGTTGTATATTATAATAATTCTATGAATATAGAATGTATATAGAATATATCTAGAATGTCCGGTGTATATAAAAATTTGTGCCTTTTATAGACATAGAATTGATGAATAGAGTTGATGGTATGACCATTAAAAGACATTAAGTCGATAATGAAGATGTCGATTACAGAATGAATGATAATTAAAACCGAGTAACTTATAATGCACAATAAAAATCGAGTTATAAGGTGACGGATCAATTATTATTTGATTTTTCTAAAGAATTATGCTCATCTAGCTTTCATTTATGATTAGGATCAACCTTTGTTATGTGTCTCAATTTATAAAAGAATATTTTTGTCATTCATTTTTTCCTGATTTCTCGTGTCAATTTTGTTTTTTGGCTTCTGCTCTCGCATTACTCTATTTATTTCCTAACAGTCATAAATAGATGTACAGTGGGATGTTCATTGGTTATAAGGTATCCTATTAATGCGAAAGTGATGACTATACTATTGCTCTTAATGGTGACTAGGAAAAATATATAGAAAGCACATTGATAGATGATGCACAATAATGAACTCAAGTGTGTACTGTGTCATATATAATTTATGTTGAATAGAGAGTGTTAATACTTAATTGATATAATGGTAAAAGAAATTATAATAGGAGGGGGGTGGAAGCATATTTGCACGGATGTGAAACGTCAAAAAGGTTTGGACTTATTGGAGGACTGAATGGGTGAATTGAGAAGCATATAATAAGAAATATTTAATAATCAAAGAAAATCAGACAAAAACAGTCATAACTTACTTTATTTAGTATTTATTAATTGTTGTGACAATTAATAAATGTTAAATAAGACAATTTTTGACTGTTTTTTTTTGTCTCTCTAACATTACCCATTTGAAAAGTCTATCTCTATGTGTGTGTCCGATATGGTCGGCCATAACAAGTAGAATGAGGGGGCCATCATCATCTTATTAGGGTAGTACCTTATAGCTTGTTTGATGTTGTAATCCATGAGTTCATGCCCCTAAGTAGCACATAATCCACCGTCATTATGATCTAATTTTTCAATGTGGTCCATGCCACTAATACTCTCTTTCTTCCTCCATCAAATCATCACTTATCACTTATCACGCACCCTTTCATTGTTTAAGGTAGATACCCAGCTTGCCATGGACTCCTCCTTTTTTTACCGGTTTGGCTATAACGGAATAAAAATTTCACTCTATCTATCTCTTTCTTCTTCTTCCAGTTCCCCTATATATATGCGACTTTACCCTCTTTATATCACTTCTTTCGCAAATATTTCTTCTTTTCTCACTAGAAGATGCTGATCCATATTTCACTCGTACTAGTTCAAACAATTATTTACCAATTGTAATGTATTTTTCTATGAAATTAGAAAGGTTGATTAATTCTCCATAAATTGTGTCTATGGGCAAATTATGCATTCTAGAAGATTATAGACATTTTAATATGACAATTCATACTTGATTGTTCAAAGAGAAATGCAAATTGAATTCATTAACATTCATAAGAGCGAAAAATTATAAAAGATGATAGAAGTTGTATCAGTTTAACAAGTCAAAATTAGTCAAATTACAAAAAAAAAAAAATCAAAGTTTGTGTCAAGAGAATTATATCAATCATATATTAATAGTAACGGAGCTACCATGATAGAAAAGCAAGGCGGTAATGACTCCCCTAAATTAATAATTTATAA
>NC_029785.2:136008276-136010960 GCF_000816755.2 Arachis ipaensis | reverse complement strand
TTTTAAATTTTAAATTTTTCTCTCTTTTTAATTTATATTTTTTTTATGTTGGTCTCTCTTAAAAATAATTTTCTAGTTCCACCTATGTTAATATGTTTATCAAGTAATAAAAAAGTTGCTAATTTACTATATTAGAAGAGATCATAATAGTTTTAGTCTCTTTTTAATTTTAAATTTTTCTCTCTTTTTAATTTATATTTTTTTTATGTTGGTCTCTCTTAAAAATAATTTTCTAGTTCCACCTATGTTAATATGTTTATCAAGTAATAAAAAAGTTGCTAATTTACTATATTAGAACTTTGTAGAGATCATAATAGTTAGAGTGATTAGGAATGACTTAGTAATTAAGAAAATTAGCATATTTAAGTCTATAAATTAAATAAGCATCATATACAATTGTATCATTTAAGTGAAGTTTATGAAAAATATGAATTTAAATTGAGAGTATTTATTTATTTATTTTTTTTTTAAGTAAAGGGAGCTCAATACAATATGGAGCTTTAAAAAATACAAAAATCATAAACATCTGACAACTCAAAGTACATATCAATCCCTAGTCATTTTTGGCATTGCCATTAATAATCAAAGGGTTCACCACCAAACCAATCATTAGAAAAAGTAAAAGACATGTTCATAATTTTCACCACACTTGAAGCTCGATTTTTGAAGATTCTATTATTTTTTTTTAACCAAATTGTCCAAATAACAGCAAAGAATCCAACAAACCACTGCTTTATCTCATCTTTTCTTGTTGAACTTTTCGTCCAACTTTTAAAGTGTTGCTTCAAAGAACTTGGCATTGTCCAAATCTTTCTAAGAGCGAATAGCCAAGCACACCACACCTGTCAAGTGAGCTCACATCCAATAAACAAATGATAGGCAGACAGACTTACAACATAAAACATAAAACATACATATTCTCATTCTGGTCAATAACACCTAATATACACAATCTATCCTTAGTATTCACCTTGCCGACTAACACAAAAACAGCTCAATACTCGGTGGGACAAAACCTCTCCAAATAGCATTAGTGAAGCTATAGCTTGTGATTTCCTCCGGAAGAGCTTCCGCTTGCAACACCTGTACAAAAGAGTTAGTTGAAAAAATATCTGATCTATCAAACTTCCAAACCACTCTATCCTCTCTCTCAGTTTTCAGCTTAACTGATTGTAAATTCTCATGCAGTTGGTTTACTAGCTCCAACTCCCAGTGGAATAACTCTCTCCTCCATTGGAAACTCCAAATCCATTTCATCCCATCCCAAAACTCACAATCCCCTATCACAGATCCTTTAAGGTTTGAGATCGAAAAAAGTCTTGAAAACATATCTTTCAACACACCACTAGGCAACCAGCTATCCTCCCAGAACCCGATTGTTCTGCCATGCCCTAACTCCATAGACAAGTCTCGAATCATCTTTTCTCTCACATGTGGCTCCCTGATTTGTAGTTGACAGATGTCCTTCTAGGGACCCTCTCTTGTAGGTATCGGCTGACCACTCAGCATCTCAACAAGATTCATATTATTACAAGAGCAAACAACTTTTTTCCATAAGGGACAGTCCTCTTTCGAAAAATCTCCACCACCACTTGAACAGTAGAGCAGTGTTCCGAACCACTGTATCACCAACTCCCAACCCACCTGCCTTTTTTGGAGCCATTACTAGTTCCCACTTCACTAGCGGCATCCCGTTCCTTCCGTCCCCTTTACTCCACAAGAACTGTCTTTGTAGGGAGATCAACTTCTCCGCTACTGTCTTTGGCAACTTGTATAAACTGAGATAGTAAATTGGCAGACTATTAAGAACAGACTTAATGAGAACCAGCTTACCCGCCTTATTGAGTGTCTTTGCTTTCCACAGACTAAGCTTTTCTTCCACCTTGTCAATCATTGGTTTCCATGTCTTAACAAGCCTCGAATTTGCTCCCAGAGAAATGCCCAGGTATCTAAATGGTAACGATGCCTCCTTACATCCCAACAAATTACACATCTTTAGTGTCCAATGCCACTCAAAATCAATCAGAATAAAGGTGGACTTCTCAAAATTAATACTCAACCCAGCCATCATCTCAAAACATCGCAACAACCGTTGGTAATTCCTGATAGTCTCCTCCTTAGTAGGACAGAACAAAATAGTATCATCCGTAAACTGCAAGTGAGACAACTCGATGTTATCCCGTCCAACCAGAAGTGGAGATATACGCCCATTCCTCACCACATCCCCAATCATTCTATGAAGAACATCAACATCTAACACAAACAGAAAGGGGGATAGTAGGTCTCCTTGCCGTAGACCCCTTTCTATCTTGAAGGGCTTAGAGGAAACCCCATTTATAAGAACCGACATAGATGTAGAGCAAACACACGCCTTGATCCAGCTCCTCCGCCTAAGGCCAAAACCCATCTTGTATAGTATAATATCCACAAAACTCCACTTGACCCTATCATAAATCTTTTGAAGATCCAGTTTAATTATCGCTGCACTCTTCTTTTTGGACTTACAGCTACTGCACAGTTTCACAGGCAATTAGAGCCCCATCATATATTTTTCTACCCTTCACAAAATTACTCTGAGTCTTTCCTACTAAACTTGGCATCACCGTCCGCATCCTCCGAACCAATACCTTAGATATGACCTTATTTTCTCTCTATTAAGAGAGATAATAAAGATATATATTATT
>NC_029785.2:136004961-136007932 GCF_000816755.2 Arachis ipaensis | reverse complement strand
GAGAAAATTATATTAAGATTAGATTGTATTGTTATTAAAATATTTATGGAAGTGAAATTCTAGAGCCAAGGATCTTATATTTGTAGTTTGTCTTAATTAATTCGTTGTATTTTACTCCAAAGTAAAGGAATATATATAAATATTTAAGGAGGCCACTCAGATAAAGACGCCTAAAACGTCTTTTTTTAAAGATATTTTTATGTTGTGTTTTAATTAGTTTTTGTATAATTTATTCGGTGTTCCTCATCACATATTATTAAATTTCTCAAAAGATTTTCTTTCCAAAAATAATAAAAAACATTTAATTTAGACTAAAACAAAAAAGGTAATAGATTAACTATTAGATTTTTTTTTAAAAGCAAAAAAAGTCCAACTGTTTTAAAGTAAAATTTTCTTTTAATATTTGATTAAATGTTCTTATATTTAGTACTTTTTTTTTGGCACTTCTTCTTAGTTAAAAATATAATCATTATAATTTTTTAGTTATTATTGCTAGAGGTGTTTACAGATGAGATATGGCTGAAATTTCGATCTAATCCGCACTAAACTCATTAGATCAATTCGATATTCGCACTTTTTATGTTTGGATCAGATATCAAATATATCCATAAAATAAAAAATATTAAAAAATTTTATTTTTATAAAAAAGGTCAATAATTTTTTTTGTTTACTTTTGTTAACATATTTACTTCTATCTGATTAGAGTGTGGATCCGATTTGATCCAATCCGATCATCTTACAGATCAGATCATATCCTCAATACTGTGGATTTATATGGATATGATCTAATCTATGAACACCCCTAACTACTACTATAGGTTCATTGTTACAAAAGAATGCTTATTTTATTATAAACCATTATTAGATCTTAATTACCATTAAAACAACTTAATTGTCAACAAAGAGATAATACTTATTGGTCTCTGAAATTATGTTCGTATTTGAATTCATAGTTGTAAAAACCGAACTGGATCAGCTGGTTCGACCGAAAAACTAGTGAACCGGACCAGAACCGAATCTTAGTTCAGTTCGGTTTACTCCTTGGACCGTTTAAGGAATAAAACCGGTGTGAACCGGTAAGAACCGGTCTAACCAAACTGGTCTGCTTGAAAAATTTTTTAAAATATCTCCACAAGGTCTCGAACCAAGAACCTTTGAGTAAAAGCAACATCTACTTGCCACTTAGCCATTGCACTTCTAAGTATTATATTTGACAAATACTAATATATATGAATGTTATATATTTTTTTATGTAAATAATCTTTAAAAAAAATCTAATAGTTAATTTATTACCTTTTTTGTTTTAGTCCAAATTAAATGTTTTTTATTGTTTCTGGAAAGAAAATCTTTTGAGAAATTTAATAATATGTGATGAGTAACACCGAATAAATTATACAGAAACCAATTAAAACACAACATAAAAACATCTTTAAAAAAAGACGTTTTAGGCGTCTTTATCTGAGTCGCCTCCAATATTTAATTATATATAAGTGTTACATCAATAGATTAAGCATGTTTGACTCATTCAAAGTTCACTGTTTTAAATTCAATTAGTACAAACATAAATTTAGAAACTGAAGAAACAAGATAGGAGTTTGAATTTTATGTCCAAATAGCGTAGACCATATAACATGGGAAGAAATAGCTAGCTAAGGATAATGTTCTCATTACTGCAACACCATACTGGGGGTGTGGCATTTTCACTCCAAAGTGGTTTAAAAGATTTAGAATCTATAGGGTATTCATCGGTGAAAATACAGCGAAACAATTTAACACGTATTGAACACTAAAAAGCTAGATCACAATTCACAACCCTTTGCTTTTTCATCACAAAATAAACAAAGGTGTGGCTTAAGTTGGAGTAAACACTAAAAAGTAAAAAGAGAGCTGCATCCAATAAGTAGAAGTAATAAAGCGAGCCATGGCAAATTAAAGTGGTTTCTTCGTGTGGAGATAACTTTGCATTATAAATATATATGTCCTCTTTTAAGTTCCATAAATTTTGTGTTTTCCTTTTTGTTACGGCCTAGTCCAAATCTTCTACGGGTTGGCCCGACCCAAGCACCACCCGATCCTAACGGTCAGGGGTAAGGCGCTCCACAGCCGACCCGGACGCGCGTCCCCGACAGCTCATCTACAGCTGTGAGGAGAACGCCTCGGAAAAAGTGGGCCTGTTCTTGCAGAGCCCACCTCTGATACAGTATATAAGGGGAAGGTTTTTACCCTTCCCCCAAGACACGTCACATGACTCTACCCCCTTTTTTCGCCTGCACATTTTACTGACTTGTGCGTCGGAGTATCTTTGCAGGTGACACCCCCTTTTACATCTGAAGAGCTCGCGACCTCGCTTACCCCCCAATCCAGAGACGAACGTCCAGTCGATTCCCCCTTGTTAACCGAGATACTCACCCGACCCGTACGGTATCCGACCTACCGAACACTTTTCTTTATTAATTATTTCGTTTCCTTTAAAGATATGGTTAATGGTTTATATATTTTCGGTCAGATCTATCATGCTTTTTGGTGAAATGCAAATACGAAAAATGTTAGGAGCATTATAATTTATTATTTTTAATTATTAATTAATTATTAATTTAATTTTTTTAGTCTAATTTATTTATCTAGTAATTTAATAACATATATTTATTCTATATTTTTAAATATTAATAACTAATTAACGACGAAAAATAAAAAATTCTTATGGCCCAATATCATTTTTGGGTGCGATACATCATCCTATTCTTTCCACCATCACTTGTTTCATCCAAGCATCTTGATCTTCTTGCCATCTCTTTCCAATCAAAATTAAAGCTTAATGTTTAAAAGAAATGAACCTTTTAAGAGAGTTGGTGGTTGACAATAATTCTCTCCATTTCATCTTCAAATATCAAATTATTCTATATCAGAATTGAAAGGCGGTGGCCTATAATGAAAAATAATTTTTAATTTCTCTGTTATTTAAAAATAAATT